>NW_027673120.1:0-12000 GCF_964194105.1 Spermophilus citellus | reverse complement strand
ATGAACATGGGAACACATATTCATGCTGCATGCTGTTTTCAATTCTTTTCAGTAAATTAGGGATAGTAGTATCAATGCCTATCATGGTAGTTTCATTTTTCACTTTTTGAAGAGCCTCTAGAGAAAATAATTCTGAAATTCATAAGCATCAACAAAACATGCAGAATAACCAAAGGGATTTTAAAGAAAAGAAGCAATTATTTTAAAGAAAAGAATCAGAATGCGAGATTTATAATTTTATTATTGAGATATAGTAATAAAAACATGTTACTGGTCTAAACACAAACATGTAGACAAATGGAATTGAATATATGATAGAGACCAACTCACAAAGGTATAGTCATCTAATTTTTCATAATTCCCATATCTTATCCTGCACAAAAGTAATTATAAATTAATCAAAGACCTAGAAACATGACTAAAAACTGCAGTTACTCAAAAACAAAACCAAAAAAAGAAAAAAGAAAAAAAAAACACATATCAATAATCTGACATATAATCACAGGCAATGACTTCCTCAATAATATTCCTATAGCTCAATAAATAATACCAAACAACCATAAATGTGATGGCATCAAATAAAAAGCTTCTGCACAGCAAAGGAAACAGGAGTGATGAGAGTCTACATAACTGGAAAATATTTGCCAACTACTTTCACCAAAGAATTAGTGTCTAGAATATATAAAGAATGCTAAGAACTAAACACCACAAAACAAATAGCCCATTCAATAAATGGATTATTGAACTAAACAGAAGAAATACAAATGAACAACAATTACATTAAACAGTTTACATATTTATCTATTAATGGAAGGCAAATATAAACTACATAGAGATTACGTTTCACTCCAGGCAACATGGAAATCATCAAGAATACCAAAAATATATATTGGGGAGGATGCTTGGGAAAAGGAACACTTTTACACTCTTGGGTCCATATAAATTATGGAAATCAGTATGGAAATTCTTCAAGAAACTAAAAATGGATCTACCTGAATCTTAAATACTATGTTCTAAATATTACCTTCAACCATGGGTGTAATTAAATTGTTAACACTTAAATAGTTTATGAAGCAACTTTATTTTTTTAACCATACAAAAATAGAAACTAAAACATAGTAGTACTTTGGTTGATTTAAAAATAAATATATTTTAAGGGATTTAAAGGTAAATTTCTGAAATTCTAGATAATTCTAAAAATTATTCAATGGATCCTAGTAAAATTTTGTGCTTTCATTCTGACACTGGGGAGATTTATGTCACAAGTATTAATAAATACTTTGCCTTCAGTCAAGAAAATCTGAAGAGTCTCCAGAGGTAGGTGGGACATATTATGTTTCTCTACAACAGGAAAATTAACAAATCGATTTGCATTTTGAATTTCACAGAGAAAAAAAAACCTGCTACTTAGATTGTTATAAATTCCTCTAGGAACAGTAGGTTGAAGTATTCCTTGCAATATCATATGGTGACATTTTTATTATCAGTAACTATTTTTGCATGTACAAATAAAAATATAAAAATTACATAATTTTGTCATATATTCAAAAAATCAGAAAACATGAAAAATGTTGAGCAAAGTATTCAAATTAAGAACTTAAGGAAATCAAAGTTAAAAGGTAAAATTAAGGAAATACATACTACAAATATAAAAAAAATGAAGTCTACAAGAAAAAATCAATAAAGAGATTTCATTTCATGGTCAGCAAGAAGCCTTGTGAAAACAGTTGACACATAGTTATAAAGATGGTTAGAAGGAAGAATTAAAATGTATATATTTTTTCCCACTTGATATTAATTTTTCTTAAATTTTTGTTTCTCAAAGACCAATGATTTTTATTTTCCATTTTCCAGTTCATGTTTCCAGTTGTTCCTAGTTTAATGAGATGAATTTTAGCTCAGTGTTATAGAGACATGGTGGACCAAATATAGATATACATGTATCTTGACAAAAGGAGACGCACCACATCTGTATCCTCTCTGAGCAACTTCTTCCAAAGAAATATTGGTTCAAGAGCTTTGAAGATAAACATCAAAAATGCCAAAGGATTTAAAATTAGCATACTACAGTGATGCAGCCACATCAATGATTATAGCAACTTAATTCACAAAAGATAAACTATAGAACCAACCTAGGTGTCCTTCAACAGATGAATAGATAAAGAAAATGTGGCATATATACACAATGAAATATTACTCAGCCTTAAAGAAGAATGAATTATGGTATTTGCCCGTAAGTGGAGTAAGTGCAAGGAGCTGGAGAATATCACCCTAAGCAAAATAAACCCATCCCAAAAAACAAAAGTCCAAGTATTTTCTTTGATATGCAAGTGCTAACTTACAATAAGTGGGTGGGGATAGGAAAGAATAGAGTTACTTTAGTAGGAGGAGTGAAGGGAGGGGAGAGGGTGTAGGGGTAGAAAGCACAGTAGAATGAATCATACATTACTACTCTATGTACATATGTGACTACATGACTGGTATGATTCTACATCATGTACAACCAGAGAATGAGAAGTTATATTCCATTTATGTTTGATGTGTCAAAGTGCGTTCTACTCTCATGTAAAACTAATTAGAAGAAATTTTTAAAAAATACTTCAAATGGATCCAATAAATTATTAAGTGTTTTAAAAAATGTCCTTGTGATGGCTAATTTTGTGTGTCAACTTGTCAGGCTTGAGGGATGCCCAAATACTTGTAAAACATTATTTCTGATATTTCCTCTGAGAGTGCTTCCAGAAGAGATTAGCATTTGAGTTCACAAACTGAATAGGCATATCACCCTCTCCAACGTGAGTGGGCTGGCCATACAAAATGTTGAAGACATGATGAAACAAAAGGAAGAGAAACAGTGAATTATTGAGCTGAGATATCAGCTCAACCTTCACCAGTTCTCAGGCCTTCACACTCAGACCAGAACTTCCAGCATCAAATCCTGCCCTTAACACTCAGGCCTTGGAATTTCAACTGAATTACAAGATATACTTTCTTGCTTTTCCAAGACCCTTGGCAGATCAAAAGACTTCTCGGTTTGTACAACCTGGTTAGCCTCTTCCTAAATTATTTGCACAAATGTATGTATTCTGTTCTTTGGAAAACCCTGACTAACACAGTCAGGAGCAAATCAATCTCGTTTCTCAGATTAGGTTAGCCAGTACCTGTTAGAGGGTGTGTATAATGGTCAGCCAAGCCTCTTAAATAAAAACCATTTTGGATTTTTGTGGTCCTTGAACATTAATTTGATATTGAATACTCTTCTGGAATTAAAAAAAGGAATAAAGCAGAAATAAAAAGGAAGGAAGGAAGGAAGGAAGGAAGGAAGGAAGGAAGGAAGGACAATAAAGGAAAGCTCTTTCCATTATGAACATCAATACAGAAAATAGGGAGAAAAGTACACATAAACCATATTAGAGGTGAAAAATATGTGAAGAAACCAGAAAAAAATATGTAACAAACCCTGTATTCAGAAAAAGGTCAAGTTGCCAGGTATGTTTATTTTGGAACAAAAAAAGAATCATAAGTATTATAAGATTGACTATAGTATTTAATATACAATAAAATATTTTGGAGATTGCAATAAAGAAAACAACAACAACAAAAAACTCAACTTCTTTTTATCATCACTTTAAGATTTTTCCTCCAAGATGGAAAGCATATAAATATCATGTAATATATTTTTGATATGGTGGACAAATATTTGCCATATAAAATTATATTTACACACATATATGTATATATTTATATATACCACACAGACACACATAATTTCATGAGTTATTTTTTTTTTCTTCTTTTTAATACTGGAGATTGAATCCATGGGTATTTAACCACTGAGTCACATCTCTAGCCCTTTACATTTTTTATTTGAGACAGGATCTCATTAAGTTGCTTAGGGTCTCACTAAATTGCTGAGGCTGGCATTGAATTTGCAGTTCTCCCACTTAAGACTCCAGAATTGCTGGGATTACAGGCATGTGTTACTGTGCTCAGTAGAATAGAGAGAAGAGAACAGGGGAGGGAGAAGGGAGGAAAGGGGGAAATACTGGGGACTGAATTAGAAGAAATTATATTTTGTGCTTCTATAACTATGTTAAAATTAATCCTAATATTATGTATAACTATAAAAAACCAACCAATTGAAAATCGTTTGCAAAAACTGGAAAAGAAAACCTGATGAAAAAAAATCTTTGCTGAGATTTAAATGCAAATTTTAACAAGGAATCTTTTTCTACAGGAAAAATAACATTTGATTTCATGAGTACATGCCCAAGACTTTATCTAAATACACATTACAACATAATCATTAACATTTAAATAACTCAAATCAAATGACCTATACAGTAGATGTCCATATGTAACCCTCTCTCCAACTGCACAAAAGTCATATGGCCTATGGAAATACAAATTCATCAATAGTCTATGAAATTAAATTTTAAAAAATTAGGACAAAGAGGCAAGATGGACCCTGAAAGATACATTTAAGAATGTAATTCAAATTTTAAAATAATAAAAGCTGTTTTCTCTTTTGATATTGTTATAAAACTTCAAAGGTTTTGTGCTGGGGTGCTTAAACCCTGAGCCACATCCCCAACATATTTTCTTTTGAGACAGGGTCTCTGTAAGTTGCTTAGGACCCCACAAAGTTGCTGAGGCTGGCTTTAGACATGTGATCCTCTGCCGCAGTCTGGCTGGGCACAAATAACCAGGAGGTCAGGAGCCACTTGTAGGTTCAAACAGGAACTACTTTATTGCCCGAACTCAATCGGAACTCAACCGGAACCCTGTGAGAACTCAACGGGAACTCCACGAGAACTCAAAAGTAGTGGGCACCCGAGGTAGCAGGAGCCGCCTTATTGCCGGACAGCAGAAGTTTATATGCACAACTGAATACACAGCTTGTTTCAATTTAGCATCATCCAGTTACAGCAATCAGTGATTATCTTAATAATTATACACAGCTTAACTTAATTATCATCATCTTAATGGCTCCCTGGCGTTACTTCTCAACCACTCCTCTGGCAAAATGCCAGGGGCCATCTTGACTTGGTTGTGGCTCTCAACAATCCTCCTGCCTCAGCCTTCTGAGATGCTGGGATTACAGGGGTGCACCATCACACCCAACTAAATTACATTCCTTAATTTTTTTCTAAATGTATAGTTATATTTTGCAAATAATACTACTAAAATTATCTTTGAAATTATCTGTAGATCTGATATGTACCAAGGAGAATTACCAAGAAATTAATTATTTTTTTTTAAAAAAATGGGTAAATGCTATTAATTTACACTAATTAAATTGTGCTATATATCATGGGAGTTATTGAGTTCCTATTTCAAAGGAAAGAACTTTCAATTACTATCAGAGGGCAGAATTTGGTATACACTAGATTTCTAATCTATTTATTCAACATCTTTAATCATAGAGAAGAGTCTCATATGTGTATATTTGCTAAAGAAAAAGCAATAATGAAATACATGCAAGAACTAAACAACTAATTAAATTCATTTTTGTATTATTGCTTCCATATGTAAGTGAAAGTATAATTTTATCTTTGTTTTCACATTCAAACATATACAACATTTGGGGTCTAATTAATTATTGCTTATTTTCTTTGGTTTAGCTAAGAATTTTAAAGCATCGTTTGCTACCTTAATTATGTATTAGAAGTCCTATGTCTAGACAGATGCACAGAGGATCGGCATTTCCAAATAAATCTGCTTATTTGATGTGCTGTAAAAAGGACTTCAATAAGTATTCTAAAGTGACCATTACTGAAATTTGGAAACACTTATAATTAATTTTTTTTATATTTGCTCCTTTTAATAGGAGAGTAAAATATCAATCCTTTGCCAATCAGATTAATAGTAAAACATTTTTCTAAAATACAGCTAAGAAAATAAATCAGCAAGGGTATTAATGCTGTATTAGAAATCAACTAAAAGTAACATGCTGTATCAAACCTTTGCAGAAATATGTAGAAATATAATATATTACATCAAAGACTTAGTATTTAAAACTTCACAAATACTTTCAAATTCAGGGGAAACTAAATAAATAAGGAGATTTGGTTGTCATGAAAGAATCTCTCTTGTCCAATATTGATTTCTCTATATGAGTAAGGGATTGAAAATTTTTATACGCAGGTCTTGCATGAGAATAGGGATTACAAACATGGTTTTTGCATTGATTTGTGTGCATTTACACCATTTTGGCCCCAAGTGATCTCTGAGACATAAATTTTATTCATCATTCAATATATGAAAGCCTTGAGCTCATTATTCTTTAACATCTCTTCATTAGTAGTGGCATCTGTAGACCTTAGAGAAATGCCAAAGATATTCTGACACTATGAAAACAAATTTGCCTCTTAGTTTGATTCATATTTTGTGTGAAGAGGTGACTTTGGCAATAACATCTAATAGCCCAGCATTTGCAATTTATGGGGCCAAGAAACGATCTTTCCACTTAAGTGTTTCAGAGATTTTAACATTGCATCTGTCTGTGAATTATGGCAGCTGAAAAAAACTTTGTAATTAACATCAGAATAATTATTTTTTTTGCCTGGAAATGACAAGGAGACAAATGATTTTGGATTCGTCTTTACATTATATGTCATTGAACTTCAGGCTACTATCCCTTTTCCTAAAAAGTGGATGGGGTAGAGAAAAAAAAAGAATTTCTTAATGTCATGGAGATCATTGAATTATACCATATATATATATATATATATATATATATATATATATATATATATAAAACATCTATACACACATATAGATTTATGTATACATGCTATATTATAGTAACCTTCACTGAAAATACATTTCAGGGAGCAGAAATGTGACCAAAAATTATTAAAATTACATCTTTATAAAATATACTCTATAAAACCAGATTTTTGATGGAGTGCATCATAAGATTTTCATGATTACTTTTAGGTTGACAGGATGCATTTTTTAGCAGAACATGAACAGCTATCGACAATATTTGAGAAAAGGATATTATATAATGTGATTATAGACTTGGTGTTAGGTATTCTGGAAATCTATTGCTAGAAAGAGAAAAGAAAAATTGCTACATTTACTTAAAAATTATATTGTTTGAATTTATCTATTTATTTAGTTATTTATTTTTTCAGTCATAGTTTCCTTTCATTAGAAGATATGTTTGCACAGCAATATTTCTTTAAATAAGAGATTGGTAAGCCAAGAAAATATACATATAATACAGCAGCAGTATGAAGACTTTATCATCAGAGATACTATGGTACATAGAATAATGAAAAGGGGTCATGAGCCAAAGCTTACAGGCAACTTTTGAAAGCTAGCAAGGACGAGAAAGAGGATTTTCCTCTAGAGCTTAGCTTCTCTGGATCAACTTTGAATTTGTGATTTCCAGAATTGTAAGATAATGAAGTTTTGATGTTTTAAATCACTAAGCTTATGCTAATTTGTGATTGTAGCAATAGGAAACTCATGAAAAAACTAAATGACAGAATCATACTTTGTGATCTTCAAATGTGATCTTCAAATTTGGATATTCTAACAGAATACATCCATGATACTATGATGCATATTTTCCCCATTTTAACATCATGGAATTTGGGATGCATCAAGGACTTCCTATAATTGCTGCTGGTCAGTGGGCAAAAGAACTATACGGTATCACCTGCTTCTTTGGTGACTGAAAACTTGCAGAATGGGTATCAACCATTTCAGAGAAAATGTCATATAAAACAGTAGTGCTTGATTAAAACAATTTTGTCACTGAGGATGTAGCTCAGTGATAGAATGTTCGACTAGTAAGCACAGGGTCCTGTGTCCTAGGTTCCATATCCATCACTGCCAAAAATTTAAATAAATAAATAGAAAATTAAAAATGTTTCAAAATAATTTCATTCTTTCTGAAAAAAAAATAATAAAATAATTTCAATATAAGCTTTGGCTGTTGCAAAGATTTAGATTTTACTACACATTACATATGATTTTATGTATTGAAAATATCTACTTTAAGGAATAATTAACCCAGGATCCCTGATTTATAAGAAGTAACTTTCATGGGCAGTTTCTAAAATTCATACTCTTGGTGGTTCTATATTAAATATCATGCTGTCAGTGCTCAGTGATGCTTAAATGCCTTAATTGATTGGTTATACTGCAATGATAAGCACTCTCTACTTCAATACATAATACCCTACTGTTTATTTTCAATATACCAGCAAGAAAGATCCTTTAAAATATAAAAGACATGCCATGTCTCTGCTCACAATTTCCTAATGTTACCATATCACTAAAAGTAAAGCATCGAATTCCATTCTCTGGCCTTTGGGGCCTCCTCTTTTACTCTGAACTCATCTTGTTTGTACCATCTTTCTTTCCCCTTTTATACTCTGACATTGGTTCTACAGGCTATTTTCCTTGCCCTATTGTGACTGTCCTTTCTCATTAGAATTTCTCCCCTTTCTGTCCTCATAAAAACATCTGTAGTCCTAATACTTTGCTGGAATGTGTTCTTCTTAATACTTTTGCCATCTTGAAAAAAAATATATCACTTCTGAAATGGCCTGACACCTTTTCTTGGCCAGTGTCTCCTGATTTCTTTTGTTATTTTCATGCTCTTTCTTTTGCGTATTTCTTATCATCTTTTAGCTGCCTATAAAATTGAATCACTTATTATGACTGTTACTCATTGGTTATGTGGCTTTTTCTACTTTAGAAACTATAAGCTCCATAAGGATTATTTTCCTCATAGTTGCATCTCAAGGGCCAGAGCAGTGTCCCACATAAAATAGGCACTCTCTAAATTTATTCATTGAGCTAATGATTCTGTGCCACTGCCAAATGCTAGGCACTCATTTATGTTTGGGTTATATCAGTGAGCAAAACTTCCCTGCTTCAATGCACCTTCAATAAACAATAAAGCAGTACAGCAAGATTTACATGTGTTTTCTGGTAGAAAGGTAAACATAGTAAAATCTGCAGACTTTTTGTTGCAGGAAAAAAAAAAAGAAATAATCAGGTCTCACCTCTTGACCTCTTGATATAAACCCTGGAAATGTCTTTACATATATATTTTTCTAAATAAGAAAATAAATATGCAACACATGATAGTAAGTGTTCAAAAAAACCAATAAATTAATTCATTCCCTTGAAATAATTCAATTGAACTCAATACAGATCCTACTTTCTGAAAATAATCTATTAAAACAGAAACTTTCATGGTCTGTGACACAACTGCTATTTGAAATAGTGACAAATAACCTTAATTGTTTCAGTATTCAAAAGAGATTTAATAATTGAGGAATATATACCCTTTAAAGAAAAACTGTGCCCCGATTAATCAAGAAAACATAGGAAATATAAATCAGTACTAAAATTATAATTAATAAAATAGTCTTATTAAGATTGCTAAATACAAATGAGTCCGGGTAATGTAGCCTCTAGACTTTCCAGTCTTTGTAGATAAATAAGACACACTGGACAGAGATCAGTACAGATATTCAAGTATCTAACTAACGTATTCACTGTGATACAACTAAATTGGGCTTTAGAAATATTACAATGGAGATCAAACGTGCCTACTGGAATGTATAAAGAAACAATTGCTATAGATATATTTTTTAAAATCCTAGAACTATCTGGGACAAATCTAATCATCTTCTAATAGTGATGTCACAGGGCATGGATTGATTCAGGAACTTCTTCCTGGTGAACATTTTATTATAAGCAGAAAATTGGGAGAAACGGGAAAGTTTCTACAGAATGCAAAGTGCCAACTAACATAAAACAGAATGATCTTAACATAAAATCTAGGGAAAAAAAAAAAAAAAGAAAAGCCACTAGTAAAAATGTGTAGTGGAAACTTACTTTGCACCAAGGTGGCTTTTTATGCTTTTGTTGTTGTTTTTGTTGTTTTTATGAGAGGAATTGGATCCAGGGCCACTTAACCAATGAGCTACATAAGAAGCCCTTTTTTTAGTTTTTGTTTTGAGATAGGGTCTTGCTAAGTTGTTGAGGCTATCTTTGATCTTCCAATCTCTCCACTTCAGTCTCCTGAGCTGCTGGGATTACAGGGGTGCACCACCATGCCTGGTGCTTTATATACTTTTAAAGCATAAAAAAAAATGGTAGAAGTGTATACTCTCTTACTTAATGTATACTAAACAAGAAAATGTAAGGAGAAGCAACTATCTTCAAGCTATACATAAGTACATAGTTAGAACAATCTGATATTTTCAAGCAGGAGCTCTTTTTTGTAAATAGAATTTGGAAAAAAAGACTCATGGTAGGGAAACAACTTTCAAATTTATTTACTTTCTAACTCCTAGAACTTGTGAATATGTTACCTTATCTTCCAAAATTAACTTTAAAGGTGTGACAAAGGTAAGAGTTTTGAGGAAGGGAGACTATCCTGGACTATTCAAGTAGGTAACTATTTATCACATGATTCCCTAGAAGAGGAAAACTTTCCCTGACTAATTCACAGAGGGATACAATATAGCTGAGTTGATGATGAAGGAAGAAAGCTTTGAGACAAGGAATGTGAACAGCCTATAAAATTTGGAAAAGGCATTTAATTATTATTTCTTATAGTCTTCACAAAGGAATGTAAGCCTGCTCAAAACTTGGCCTTAACCCAGTCAATCCATGTCACTTCCAATCTATAGAACTATATGATAATGGATTTGTGTTATTTTAATTTACTAAATGTGTAATAATTTGTGACAACAGCAATGAAAAACTGATACACAACTGTAACAAGTATTTTTATTGTTGTACTTTTTAGTTCAATGTACTTGAATCAGAGACATGTAAGAATCAGATGAGGATGAGGGACATATTGGCAAATGGCCTTCAACTTTTTCATATACTCAAATACAGTTCTGTTATGAGTTCTATATTTTCTTCTTAACTAAAGTGAATTTCTTTTTTTTTCTTTCTTTTTTTTTTTTTTTACTTTTTATATATTTAACTTTGAATTTGGACCCAAACTATTCAGCTATCACATGCAGAGTAAAATAGAAACATATGACTTAACTAGATTTCTATGTTTGTGACTATTCCAGAGGTGAGTAAGCTGTCCTAACAAGAAAAACTTAAAATTTTTAATTATATTCTTTAAAGATATATAATATTTTGGGCTAGGGATGTGGCTCCAGCGGTAGCGCACTCGCCTGGCATGCATGCGGCCCGGATTCGATTCTCAGCACCACATACAAAAACGAAGATGTTGTGTCCGCCGATAACTGAAAAATAAATATTGATAAATTCTGTCTCTCTCTCTCTAAAAAAATCTTTAAAATATATATATAATATCTTATAAAATATTTCCAAAAATAATTTCAACTTGCTGCTGTGTCATAAAGATATACTGAATAAAATTTCATCTTTTTCTAAATCTAAGTAGTTTTTTGGTTAAGTATTTATGATGGTTCTCTCTAATGGATTGCACTCAACTACCACAACATGTTTTGTGTGATGCTTGGTTCTCATTGTTCATTTTTAACAATTGTTTCCTAAAGTGACATTTTATAGATAAGAATGGAGAAACCAAAATCAAGCAAGACATAGCAGTGACCCTAATTCTTAAAAAGTATAATATTCAAATGCCATTTGATCTCAGTACACATCCATTTGTCCCTTGTTAGGAAAAGAGAATATGTTTTGCCTGAGGTGCAGAATAAACATTTCTTTACTTTTTTTTTTTCAAATTATAGTTTATATTAAATAGTTGAAGATTCTGTAACTCTGGTATCTACAAAAGTGACATGTTATTATTCATCAAAATGTATTGTACCTATTTTTAAAAAATGAATTAGTCAATGAAAATTTACTTTTGCTGACTTGAATTTCTTAAAACATTACATTGTGCTTATGTACATATATGTGTATATTTTTAGAATTATTTTGGAGAATCAGTAGTTCTAAAATACTTAGTACAAATACCTGAAATGCATATTTGGACCCTCAGTTTTGAATATGAAATGAGAAACAAAA
>NW_027673121.1:0-200253 GCF_964194105.1 Spermophilus citellus | reverse complement strand
CAGTGCTCTGTGGAAAGCCAGCCTGGGCCTAGATCTCAGTTTCCAAGGGCGACTCTCATGCGTGGCCTCCTAACATCCCGACACAATTCACGGCAATACTTCTCTGAGGTCAGTTCCAGAACTCAGTCTCCAAGGGGAATCACACCAGAGTTCAAGCCCAGGTGGACCCAGTCATCTCTTCCCACTGCCACACCACAATTCAAACCAAAACACTGCCACATGGCCCTCATCTTCTTCCATATAGACACTCATCATAACCTCTGGCTGGAGGTTTCCATGAGGGGCACAGCCCAAGACAGTGTCCACAATAAGCTCCCTTGCCTCTCATTTGCCTAATGTCAGGGTGGACTGGACACCCTTCCTGTGGACCTGGAGTGATCAAATAGGCCTGCCTTTAATACTGCTCTACTTCTCCAATTGGAGGCCTACTGACTGCCGGGTATAGATTCTTTGTGTGAACTGGAGTCATGAGAAAACCCAAGCACCTATGGGCTAGCCTCTGCATGGCTTTGAAGGACTCATTTGACACAAAGGATCCCTATTCTCACTTGATGGAGGTCAGGAACCTTACAGAGGAAGGCGAGAGACCTCATCCAGGATGACTGCTTTTGTGCCAATTTGGCTTTGGATGCACACATGGGATCTTTCTTTGGATCCACCAGGTGCTGACAATCTAAGCCACAGCCTCACACTGGGCCAAGAGGCTGATTCAGACACATCCCTTTGCAAAGCAATTAAGCAAAGAGCCACAGGTGATGCCCATTCATTTCCATTTGAAAACTGTTTTCTTCAGGCTTCACAAAGGGGTGCCCTGAGGCAAAGGCCTTCCTGACATTCAGGGCCACAGAAGGATAGGTAAGCCCAAGGCCCAAAGCAGGCTTTCTCCAGGGAGACTTTCCTGGTCACACTGATATCTGAGTTTTCTGAGATGCTCACCATTCCTTTCAACTATCCAGTACATGGCCATGTCACCGAGCTTGGAGGTGGTACATATCTTGGACACAAAACCATGAGCCTATTCTGGAGAGTGGCCAGAATTCAGGAAGAAAACAGGAACTTAGGAAGATAGTAGGTGTTGCCCATCCATAAGGCAAGCCGCAGTCCATTCATAAATTGGGCAGGATGAATGCTGGGAAGCTTTCTACTAGACAGGACACATCCATTGATGCATTCTCTTTTCTAATGTCTACAACCAGGGACACAGTGGAATACACAAACATAGAAACACTCGCCTTGTCAAAAGCCTTACTAGAAACAGTCCACTCCAAACCAAACAAACCGCCTTTCCTACCTATTCTCAGAACATGAGACAAAACCACAAACTCACACCCACACCCACAAAGGCACCTCCTTCCAAGTTGGTCTGTGACTACCCGGAGTGTCGTCTGACTGGTGGGCCATACTATGTTCCCCCGAAAGGGCCTGTCCTGTCTCACATCTGGCCTCCTTGGCCAACTCTGTGAAGTTGTCAGGAGCCAGCGGTGAGCCACTACCTGCTTTCTCTGGAAAGGCCCCTCTGCAGAGCTTTCCTGGCATTTGGCAATCCTCACCTCAGTGGGTACCAAGAAAGACTGACTCTGTCCTTGGTAAATCCAAACAAGTGAGCCCACTGGGACTGGGACTGGGACTGGCTCTGGGTGCCTGGCTTCCTGGATCCCAAGTTCAGAGAGTTCCATCACCAAGGAAGTGAGGTGAGGTCACTTCCTTCAGGAACTGAATGAGGTCACTGCCTTGGCAACCACTGTGTCCTAACAGTTGCTTCCAAGGCTCCCATGAGATGGAGGCTGCCCCTCCTTCCTGTGACACTTTCACAAGTTAGAATGGAATATCAACCATAGGCACCAAGGAACAGCTCTCCACACAGGCCTGCTTTGGTCCATCTTGTCTACATTAAGAAGAGAGAGGCTCATTCAGACACATCCCTTCATCCCGACCAGGAGGTTTGCCATGGAAGATGACTTCTGCTCTCTCAGGTCCTTCATAGCTGCCTACATCTTCTCCAGGGATCATTTCTGCATGGACCTTTGAGGTTCTCAGCAGGTGGAAGATCCCCCACATTCCTGTATTGTAAGACCCACTCTGTCCCTGCTCTTCTGTAAAGTTAGATTGAGGGAACAGTGTATGGTTAGGGTTAAGAACCTGTTTGGCTTAGGAATCACTCTGCTGGATGAAGAATGGTATTGGGAACCTGCGATATTTATAATAATATATAGGTGAAATATATGTATGAAAACAGAAATCCAAGTAAGATTTGAAGGCCAGAAGGGCATTGGGCCCTTGATTGGGATACTTAGCTTTGAATGACTTTCTGCACAGATGTCTCAGATAAATCGATATACAATGGCATGGGACCTTGTACCTTGGATGATTGAATGTAGAAGAGAACATCCAGTCAAAAAGGGATAGTAGGTAGGATTAGGAAGATTGTTGGTAAGTTTTGGAAGAAGAGTGAGTATGCAATTTGGACCAAAATTTCTTTAGCAATAGGGTGTCGGTTAGAGAGTGAATGTAAACGTCAGCACATGTGAAGAGTCAGTCACAATGATGAACTGGGGAACATATGTAGGAAAGCAGATATCAATAGAGACATTAGGAAATCAGGCAAAATATAAAGTGAGTGAGTGGATTAGACGTTTTCAACAGGGTTGAGGTTGAATATATCATCTTAGGAAGAAACAAATGTGTAGTCACCAATAGCATTGACATTTGAGAGCATTAGGCAACCTGGACAAGGATGTTTTTAGTAATCCATGCTCACTTTCCAATGAGGCTTTGGTGCAATCATAAGTGTGACCTTTGCATTTTGTGTCCAGAATATCACTGTGATAAAATGTATATGTAGATCAGGTGACATGAGTGTTTCTTCCACCATTTCTGGGAGTAATATGTTGAAGACATATAAATTAGCCTTTGGGGGTACAAATAGGTGTACCCTGGGTCTATGAATATAGAGATAATGCATGAATAGACCATACTGTGAATAAATAGTATAACAGGTTCCACTTTAAATAATGGATTGCATTGATATCTGAAAATATATAGGAAATCTAATATTGATACACAACCATTCATTCTAACCAGTTATACATCTAATGGTGATATTGGGGTTATGGTTTACCATGAAGGGGGTGTGAGTTTTGCTTCACAAGGGATTATGGAAATGGAAAAGAATGTGTTTGGAAAGAAGTCTCATGAAAAGACCAGTCAAGAAACGTGGAGGAATACATGTGTTCTGAAGCAGGAAGTGATTGAAAGGGAAATAAATGCCTAGAAATTTGTGAACTTGAGGATGAAATACATATCCTATGATGTGCATCAACTGAAGAAATAGTAATGTACCAGTGTTGAATAAAAATGAACGTCAAAATACACATCATGTCCCATAGGAATCTACTTGCATTCATGTTAAACTGGATCAGTTACTGTAGAAATATTAGGATTTCAGCACTAGGAAACAAATATGTATTTCAGGTGGATGACTATTTCTGAGAATAATCTTGTGAAAAGTTGATTATAAATCCACATATATGAACATGAATGAATTTAGGGAGTATATAATATGACACATACATTTCATATTTTGAAAAATCTGAAGAGTGTGTGTATGTGTGTGTGTGTATATATACATATACACAAAAAAAAAAACAACACACACACACAAACACAGACTTTAAAGAGTAGAAATATATATGCCAATCGAAATTCATCATGAAATATTTATCATCCACAGATCCAAAAATATTTATTTTACTGAACATGTATTTATGTATCATGTTGTTCAAGTGGGAAGCTCACCTGGAGGTTGAATTCTCAGTTCCAACAGCGTTTAGGAGGAGTGATCTCTTCTCACAGTTTGTATCTGCCAAGTCAGCCACCTCACAAGAATGGACGTGGGATAGGAGGTAGGATTCTATATGTGCATGTAAAAATGCATGTTGCTGAATAGGCTACAGAGAAAGGGAGACAGGAATTCACATATTTGTTAACATTCAAAACACATGGAGAACTATTTCTATTAAATTGGACAAGATTTATAACATCTACACTTTATAATGCCAAAGGCCAGTCCAACTATACACCAGGCCTGCTCTGAACTGCCTGTATTTCTATTCTGTTTGAGTTATTTTTCTCCATCACATTAGTATTCGTAGTCACAATCTAGTAGGGTATGGGTTAGTGTCAGGGATTCAGTATTTCGAACGGAAAATAGGAAAATGAATCCAATGTGTAGGCCAATATGTGCTACAAAAAAATCTTCCCACTCTCATCCAGAACATTGCCTTGACATTACCTTCACAATAAGTAAGACACAATTTGAGGAGAAGAGTTAGAAATGCTGTGAATACATATGTGGAATGGAAACTGCTCAGGAGTTCACAACCTTGGAGGTGGTAGACTAGTTTCCATGAGTAAGGGACAGGGTAAACACTCCACAAACGTGGAGCTCTGCTGGCCTAACGACTTTGTGAGAAACTGCTTCTGAGGTTGGGCACTTGAAATATATGTTGTTTTCAGGAGCTTTAGCTTCCTTTGTAGTGAGACCATCAAACCAGGTCTGCATCTATGTGACCTGGAGGACATGGTTTCTGATTTTCCAATGAACATGAGGCAGAAGTGCTGAATTCTCTCTTTGCAGGTAAACTGTGGCCACTGTGGTCTAAGTGTCTCCCTGTGTGGTCTGTGAAGCCATTTGGTCATCCTCCACTTTTCCTGGTGTTTCTTGCTGCTGCACTGGGAGTTTGGAATTTGCTTCAGGAAATACAAGGAGTTCAACTGGGACACAGTGCTGGAGGGAGTTCTGCCACTTGTGGTGTGTCAAGGTCCTAAAAGAATGCACCAGCCAGGCTTCTATCCCACAGAGCTTGCCCCCTTGACCATAGCAACCTGATTCTGAACATTGCCCTGAAACCTCTCCATATAACAAGATGCCTTTACATAGAAGGGTCTGCTCACTGCACCATGTCAGTCACAAGCCATTTGGAAGCCAATGGCAGATCCACATGGCCCCACCACAGATGTTTTATCACACACCTGCACACCACTGCTCTAGGCCCACTACTCAGCAGGCCCCAACTTACTGGCATCTCTGTTTTACACCATTTTCATGAAACCCAGTCAATCAAGGCACTGTCTGGTACACTCATGATCAGCAACAGGACATCCAAAGGTTCTCCAGTGCCACCTGGTCATGGGAATTTCAAAAATGTCATGGTATTTATCTAGCTAGCCATTTTTAAAGGATGAAGTTGGAGGCACTGTGTGTTTCCATTCCTTCAGGAACCATTAAATGGTGAGGAAGCTCATTTCGACGAAAGCTCTGGAGAACTCTCACAAACAAGGCTTCCCAAAGAGTGGCCAAAAGGTCACAGGAAGCCAGGCCCATTGAGGTCTACAATGTGAGGTCCACGTGTGTTTGGACTCTCCACGATGGCTGCCAGGTCTTTAAGAATAAACTCATGTGATATCCGGGCTGAGATTCCCAGTGCTCTGTGGAAAGCTAGCCTGGGCCTTGATCTCAGTTTCCAAGGGCGACTCTCATGCGTGGCCTCCTAACATCCCGAAACTATTCACGGCAATACTTCTCTGAGGTCAGTTCCAGAACTCAGTCTCCAAGGGGAATCACACCAGAGTTCAAGCCCAGGTGGACCCAGTCATCTCTTCCCACTGCCACACCACAATTCAAACCAAAACACTGCCACATGGCCCTCATCTTCTTCCATATAGACACTCATCATAACCTCTGGCTGGAGGTTTCCATGAGGGGCACAGCCCAAGACAGTGTCCACAATAAGCTCCCTTGCCTCTCATTTGCCTAATGTCAGGGTGGACTGGACACCCTTCCTGTGGACCTGGAGTGATCAAATAGGCCTGCCTTTAATACTGCTCTACTTCTCCAATTGGAGGCCTACTGACTGCCGGGTATAGATTCTTTGTGTGAACTGGAGTCATGAGAAAACCCAAGCACCTATGGGCTAGCCTCTGCATGGCTTTGAAGGACTCATTTGACACAAAGGATCCCTATTCTCACTTGATGGAGGTCAGGAACCTTACAGAGGAAGGCGAGAGACCTCATCCAGGATGACTGCTTTTGTGCCAATTTGGCTTTGGATGCACACATGGGATCTTTCTTTGGATCCACCAGGTGCTGACAATCTAAGCCACAGCCTCACACAGGGCCAAGAGGCTGATTCAGACACATCCCTTTGCAAAGCAATTAAGCAAAGAGCCACAGGTGATGCCCATTCATTTCCATTTGAAAACTGTTTTCTTCAGGCTTCACAAAGGGGTGCCCTGAGGCAAAGGCCTTCCTGACATTCAGGGCCACAGAAGGATAGGTAAGCCAAAGGCCCAAAGCAGGCTTTCTCCAGGGAGACTTTACTGGTCACACTGATATCTGAGTTTTCTGAGATGCTCACCATTCCTTTCAACTATCCAGTACATGGCCATGTCACCGAGCTTGGAGGTGGTACATATCTTGGACACAAAACCATGAGCCTATTCTGGAGAGTGGCCAGAATTCAGGAAGAAAACAGGAACTTAGGAAGATAGTAGGTGTTGCCCATCCATAAGGCAAGCCGCAGTCCATTCATAAATTGGGCAGGATGAATGCTGGGAAGCTTTCTACTAGACAGGACACATCCATTGATGCATTCTCTTTTCTAATGTCTACAACCAGGGACACAGTGGGATACACAAACATAGAAACACTCGCCTTGTCAAAAGCCTTACTAGAAACAGTCCACTCCAAACCAAACAAACCGCCTTTCCTACCTATTCTCAGAACATGAGACAAAACCACAAACTCACACCCACACCCACAAAGGCACCTCCTTCCAAGTTGGTCTGTGACTACCCGGAGTGTCGTCTGACTGGTGGGCCATACTATGTTCCCCCGAAAGGGCCTGTCCTGTCTCACATCTGGCCTCCTTGGCCAACTCTGTGAAGTTGTCAGGAGCCAGCGGTGAGCCACTACCTGCTTTCTCAGGAAAGGCCCCTCTGCAGAGCTATCCTGGCATTTGGCCATCCTCACCTCAGTGGGTACCAAGAAAGACTGACTCTGTCCTTGGTAAATCCAAACAAGTGAGCCCACTGGGACTGGGACTAGGACTGGCTCTGGGTGCCTGGCTTCCTGGATCCCAAGTTCAGAGAGTTCCATCACCAAGGAAGTGAGGTGAGGTCACTTCCTTCAGGAACTGAATGAGGTCACTGCCTTGGCAACCACTGTGTCCTAACAGTTGCTTCCAAGGCTCCCATGAGATGGAGGCTTCCCCTCCTTCCTGTGACATTTTCACAAGTTAGAATGGAATATCAACCATAGGCACCAAGGAACAGCTCTCCACACAGGCCTGCTTTGGTCCATCTTGTCTACATTAAGAAGAGAGAGGCTCATTCAGTCACAACCCTTCATCCCGACCAGGTGGTTTGCCATGGAAGATGACTTCTGCTCTCTCAGGTCCTTCATAGCTGCCTACATCTTCTCCAGGGATCATTTCTGCATGGACCTTTGAGGTTCTCAGCAGGTGGAAGATCCCCCACATTCCTGTATTGTAAGACCCACTCTGTCCCTGCTCTTCTGTAAAGTTAGATTGAGGGAAGAGTGTATGGTTAGGGTTAAGAACCTGTTTGATGTGGCTTAGGAATCACTCTGCTGGATGAAGAATGGTATTGGGAACCTGCGATATTTATAATAATATATAGGTGAAATATATGTATGAAAACAGAAATCCAAGTAAGATTTGAAGGCCAGAAGGGCATTGGGCCCTTGATTGGGATACTTAGCTTTGAATGATTTTCTGCACAGATGTCTCAGATAAATCCATACACAATGGCATAGGACCTTGTACCTTGGATGATTGAATGTAGAAGAGAACATCCAGTCAAAAAGGGATAGTAGGTAGGATTAGGAAGATAGTTGGTAAGTTTTGGAAGAAGAGTGAGTATGCAATTTGGACCAAAAGTTCTTTAGCAATAGGGTGTCGGTTAGAGAGTGAATGTAAACGTCAGCACATGTGAAGAGTCAGTCACAATGATGAACTGGGGAACATATGTAGGAAAGCAGATATCAATAGAGACATTAGGAAATCAGGCAAAATATAAAGTGAGTGAGTGGATTAGACGTTTTCAACAGGGTTGAGGTTGAATATATCATCTTAGGAAGAAACAAATGTGTAGTCACCAATAGCATTGACATTTGAGAGCATTAGGCAACCTGGACAAGGATGTTTTTAGTAATCCATGCTCACTTTCCAATGAGGCTTTGGTGCAATCATAAGTGTGACCTTTGCATTTTGTGTCCAGAATATCACTGTGATAAAATGTATATGTAGATCAGGTGACATGAGTGTTTCTTCCACCATTTCTGGGAGTAATATGTTGAAGACATATAAATTAGCCTTTGGGGGTACAAATAGGTGTACCCTGGGTCTATGAATATAGAGATAATGCATGAATAGACCATACTGTGAATAAATAGTATAACAGGTTCCACTTTAAATAATGGATTGCATTGATATCTGAAAATATATAGGAAATCTAATATTGATACACAACCATTCATTCTAACCAGTTATACATCTAATGGTGATATTGGGGTTATGGTTTACCATGAAGGGGGTGTGAGTTTTGCTTCACAAGGGATTATGGAAATGGAAAAGAATGTGTTTGGAAAGAAGTCTCATGAAAAGACCAGTCAAGAAACGTGGAGGAATACATGTGTTCTGAAGCAGGAAGTGATTGAAAGGGAAATAAATGCCTAGAAATTTGTGAACTTGAGGATGAAATACATATCCTATGATGTGCATCAACTGAAGAAATAGTAATGTACCAGTGTTGAATAAAAATGAACGTCAAAATACACATCATGTCCCATAGGAATCTACTTGCATTCATGTTAAACTGGGTCAGTTACTGTAGAAATATTAGGATTTCAGCACTAGGAAACAAATATGTATTTCAGGTGGATGACTATTTCTGAGAATAATCTTGTGAAACGTTGATTATAAATCCACATATATGAACATGAATGAATTTAGGGAGTATATAATATGACACATACATTTCATATTTTGAAAAATCTGAAGAGTGTGTGTATGTGTGTGTGTGTATATATACATATACACAAAAAAAAACAACACACACACACAAACACAGACTTTAAAGAGTAGAAATATATATGCCAATCGAAATTCATCATGAAATATTTATCATCCACAGATCCAAAAATATTTATTTTACTGAACATGTATTTATGTATCATGTTGTTCAAGTGGGAAGCTCACCTGGAGGTTGAATTCTCAGTTCCAACAGCGTTTAGGAGGAGTGATCTCTTCTCACAGTTTGTATCTGCCAAGTCAGCCACCTCACAAGAATGGACGTGGGATAGGAGGTAGGATTCTATATGTGCATGTAAAAATGCATGGTGCTGAATAGGCTACAGAGAAAGGGAGACAGGAATTCACATATTTGTTAACATTCAAAACACATGGAGAACTATTTCTATTAAATTGGACTAGATTTATAACACCTACACTTTATAATGCCAAAGGCCAGTCCAACTATACACCAGGCCTGCTCTGAACTGCCTGTATTTCTATTCTGTTTGAGTTATTTTTCTCCATCACATTAGTATTCGTAGTCACAATCTAGTAGGGTATGGGTTAGTGTCAGGGATTCAGTATTTCGAACGGAAAATAGGAAAATGAATCCAATGTGTAGGCCAATATGTGCTACAAAAAAATCTTCCCACTCTCATCCAGAACATTGCCTTGACATTACCTTCACAATAAGTAAGACACAATTTGAGGAGAAGAGTGAGAAATGCTGTGAATACATATGTGGAATGGAAAATGCTCAGGAGTTCACAACCTTGGAGGTGGTAGACTAGTTTCCATGAGTAAGGGACAGGGTAAACACTCCACAAACGTGGAGCTCTGCTGGCCTAAAGACTTTGTGAGAAACTGCTTCTGAGGTTGGGCACTTGAAATATATGTTGTTGTCAGGAGCTTTAGCTTCCTTTGTAGTGAGACCATCAAACCAGGTCTGCATCTATGTGACCTGGAGGACATGGTTTCTGATTTTCCAATGAACATGAGGCAGAAGTGCTGAATTCTCTCTTTGCAGGTAAACTGTGGCCACTGTGGTCTAAGTGTCTCCCTGTGTGGTCTGTGAAGCCATTTGGTCATCCTCCACTTTTCGTGGTGTTTCTTGCTGCTGCACTGGGAGTTTGGAATTTGCTTCAGGAAATACAAGGAGTTCAACTGGGACACAGTGCTGGAGGGAGTTCTGTCACGTGTGGTGGGTCAAGGTCCTAGGAGAATGCACCAGCCAGGCTTCTATCCCACAGAGCTTGCCCCCTTGACCATAGCAACCTGATTCTGAACATTGCCCTGAAACCTCTCCATATAACAAGATGCCTTTACATAGAAGGGTCTGCTCACTGCACCATGTCAGTCACAAGCCATTTGGAAGCCAATGGCAGATCCACATGGCCCCACCACAGATGTTTTATCACACACCTGCACACCACTGCTCTAGGCCCACTACTCAGCGGGCCCCAACTTACTGGCATCTCTGTTTTACACCATTTTCATGAAACCCACTCAATCAAGGCACTGTCTGGTACACTCATGATCAGCAACAGGACATCCAAAGGTTCTCCAGTGCCACCTGGTCATGGGAATTTCAAAAATGTCATGGTATTTATCTAGCTAGCCATTTTTAAAGGATGAAGTTGGAGGCACTGTGTGTTTCCATTCCTTCAGGAACCATTAAATGGTGAGGAAGCTCATTTCGACGAAAGCTCTGGAGAACTCTCACAAACAAGGCTTCCCAAAGAGTGGCCAAAAGGTCACAGGAAGCCAGGCCCATTGAGGTCTACAATGTGAGGTCCACGTGTGTTTGGACTCTCCACGATGGCTGCCAGGTCTTTAAGAATAAACTCATGTGATATCCGGGCTGAGATTCCCAGTGCTCTGTGGAAAGCTAGCCTGGGCCTTGATCTCAGTTTCCAAGGGCGACTCTCATGCGTGGCCTCCTAACATCCCGAAACTATTCACGGCAATACTTCTCTGAGGTCAGTTCCAGAACTCAGTCTCCAAGGGGAATCACACCAGAGTTCAAGCCCAGGTGGACCCAGTCATCTCTTCCCACTGCCACACCACAATTCAAACCAAAACACTGCCACATGGCCCTCATCTTCTTCCATATAGACACTCATCATAACCTCTGGCTGGAGGTTTCCATGAGGGGCACAGCCCAAGACAGTGTCCACAATAAGCTCCCTTGCCTCTCATTTGCCTAATGTCAGGGTGGACTGGACACCCTTCCTGTGGACCTGGAGTGATCAAATAGGCCTGCCTTTAATACTGCTCTACTTCTCCAATTGGAGGCCTACTGACTGCCGGGTATAGATTCTTTGTGTGAACTGGAGTCATGAGAAAACCCAAGCACCTATGGGCTAGCCTCTGCATGGCTTTGAAGGACTCATTTGACACAAAGGATCCCTATTCTCACTTGATGGAGGTCAGGAACCTTACAGAGGAAGGCGAGAGACCTCATCCAGGATGACTGCTTTTGTGCCAATTTGGCTTTGGATGCACACATGGGATCTTTCTTTGGATCCACCAGGTGCTGACAATCTAAGCCACAGCCTCACACAGGGCCAAGAGGCTGATTCAGACACATCCCTTTGCAAAGCAATTAAGCAAAGAGCCACAGGTGATGCCCATTCATTTCCATTTGAAAACTGTTTTCTTCAGGCTTCACAAAGGGGTGCCCTGAGGCAAAGGCCTTCCTGACATTCAGGGCCACAGAAGGATAGGTAAGCCAAAGGCCCAAAGCAGGCTTTCTCCAGGGAGACTTTACTGGTCACACTGATATCTGAGTTTTCTGAGATGCTCACCATTCCTTTCAACTATCCAGTACATGGCCATGTCACCGAGCTTGGAGGTGGTACATATCTTGGACACAAAACCATGAGCCTATTCTGGAGAGTGGCCAGAATTCAGGAAGAAAACAGGAACTTAGGAAGATAGTAGGTGTTGCCCATCCATAAGGCAAGCCGCAGTCCATTCATAAATTGGGCAGGATGAATGCTGGGAAGCTTTCTACTAGACAGGACACATCCATTGATGCATTCTCTTTTCTAATGTCTACAACCAGGGACACAGTGGGATACACAAACATAGAAACACTCGCCTTGTCAAAAGCCTTACTAGAAACAGTCCACTCCAAACCAAACAAACCGCCTTTCCTACCTATTCTCAGAACATGAGACAAAACCACAAACTCACACCCACACCCACAAAGGCACCTCCTTCCAAGTTGGTCTGTGACTACCCGGAGTGTCGTCTGACTGGTGGGCCATACTATGTTCCCCCGAAAGGGCCTGTCCTGTCTCACATCTGGCCTCCTTGGCCAACTCTGTGAAGTTGTCAGGAGCCAGCGGTGAGCCACTACCTGCTTTCTCAGGAAAGGCCCCTCTGCAGAGCTATCCTGGCATTTGGCCATCCTCACCTCAGTGGGTACCAAGAAAGACTGACTCTGTCCTTGGTAAATCCAAACAAGTGAGCCCACTGGGACTGGGACTAGGACTGGCTCTGGGTGCCTGGCTTCCTGGATCCCAAGTTCAGAGAGTTCCATCACCAAGGAAGTGAGGTGAGGTCACTTCCTTCAGGAACTGAATGAGGTCACTGCCTTGGCAACCACTGTGTCCTAACAGTTGCTTCCAAGGCTCCCATGAGATGGAGGCTTCCCCTCCTTCCTGTGACATTTTCACAAGTTAGAATGGAATATCAACCATAGGCACCAAGGAACAGCTCTCCACACAGGCCTGCTTTGGTCCATCTTGTCTACATTAAGAAGAGAGAGGCTCATTCAGTCACAACCCTTCATCCCGACCAGGTGGTTTGCCATGGAAGATGACTTCTGCTCTCTCAGGTCCTTCATAGCTGCCTACATCTTCTCCAGGGATCATTTCTGCATGGACCTTTGAGGTTCTCAGCAGGTGGAAGATCCCCCACATTCCTGTATTGTAAGACCCACTCTGTCCCTGCTCTTCTGTAAAGTTAGATTGAGGGAAGAGTGTATGGTTAGGGTTAAGAACCTGTTTGATGTGGCTTAGGAATCACTCTGCTGGATGAAGAATGGTATTGGGAACCTGCGATATTTATAATAATATATAGGTGAAATATATGTATGAAAACAGAAATCCAAGTAAGATTTGAAGGCCAGAAGGGCATTGGGCCCTTGATTGGGATACTTAGCTTTGAATGATTTTCTGCACAGATGTCTCAGATAAATCCATACACAATGGCATAGGACCTTGTACCTTGGATGATTGAATGTAGAAGAGAACATCCAGTCAAAAAGGGATAGTAGGTAGGATTAGGAAGATAGTTGGTAAGTTTTGGAAGAAGAGTGAGTATGCAATTTGGACCAAAAGTTCTTTAGCAATAGGGTGTCGGTTAGAGAGTGAATGTAAACGTCAGCACATGTGAAGAGTCAGTCACAATGATGAACTGGGGAACATATGTAGGAAAGCAGATATCAATAGAGACATTAGGAAATCAGGCAAAATATAAAGTGAGTGAGTGGATTAGACGTTTTCAACAGGGTTGAGGTTGAATATATCATCTTAGGAAGAAACAAATGTGTAGTCACCAATAGCATTGACATTTGAGAGCATTAGGCAACCTGGACAAGGATGTTTTTAGTAATCCATGCTCACTTTCCAATGAGGCTTTGGTGCAATCATAAGTGTGACCTTTGCATTTTGTGTCCAGAATATCACTGTGATAAAATGTATATGTAGATCAGGTGACATGAGTGTTTCTTCCACCATTTCTGGGAGTAATATGTTGAAGACATATAAATTAGCCTTTGGGGGTACAAATAGGTGTACCCTGGGTCTATGAATATAGAGATAATGCATGAATAGACCATACTGTGAATAAATAGTATAACAGGTTCCACTTTAAATAATGGATTGCATTGATATCTGAAAATATATAGGAAATCTAATATTGATACACAACCATTCATTCTAACCAGTTATACATCTAATGGTGATATTGGGGTTATGGTTTACCATGAAGGGGGTGTGAGTTTTGCTTCACAAGGGATTATGGAAATGGAAAAGAATGTGTTTGGAAAGAAGTCTCATGAAAAGACCAGTCAAGAAACGTGGAGGAATACATGTGTTCTGAAGCAGGAAGTGATTGAAAGGGAAATAAATGCCTAGAAATTTGTGAACTTGAGGATGAAATACATATCCTATGATGTGCATCAACTGAAGAAATAGTAATGTACCAGTGTTGAATAAAAATGAACGTCAAAATACACATCATGTCCCATAGGAATCTACTTGCATTCATGTTAAACTGGGTCAGTTACTGTAGAAATATTAGGATTTCAGCACTAGGAAACAAATATGTATTTCAGGTGGATGACTATTTCTGAGAATAATCTTGTGAAACGTTGATTATAAATCCACATATATGAACATGAATGAATTTAGGGAGTATATAATATGACACATACATTTCATATTTTGAAAAATCTGAAGAGTGTGTGTATGTGTGTGTGTGTATATATACATATACACAAAAAAAAACAACACACACACACAAACACAGACTTTAAAGAGTAGAAATATATATGCCAATCGAAATTCATCATGAAATATTTATCATCCACAGATCCAAAAATATTTATTTTACTGAACATGTATTTATGTATCATGTTGTTCAAGTGGGAAGCTCACCTGGAGGTTGAATTCTCAGTTCCAACAGCGTTTAGGAGGAGTGATCTCTTCTCACAGTTTGTATCTGCCAAGTCAGCCACCTCACAAGAATGGACGTGGGATAGGAGGTAGGATTCTATATGTGCATGTAAAAATGCATGGTGCTGAATAGGCTACAGAGAAAGGGAGACAGGAATTCACATATTTGTTAACATTCAAAACACATGGAGAACTATTTCTATTAAATTGGACTAGATTTATAACACCTACACTTTATAATGCCAAAGGCCAGTCCAACTATACACCAGGCCTGCTCTGAACTGCCTGTATTTCTATTCTGTTTGAGTTATTTTTCTCCATCACATTAGTATTCGTAGTCACAATCTAGTAGGGTATGGGTTAGTGTCAGGGATTCAGTATTTCGAACGGAAAATAGGAAAATGAATCCAATGTGTAGGCCAATATGTGCTACAAAAAAATCTTCCCACTCTCATCCAGAACATTGCCTTGACATTACCTTCACAATAAGTAAGACACAATTTGAGGAGAAGAGTGAGAAATGCTGTGAATACATATGTGGAATGGAAAATGCTCAGGAGTTCACAACCTTGGAGGTGGTAGACTAGTTTCCATGAGTAAGGGACAGGGTAAACACTCCACAAACGTGGAGCTCTGCTGGCCTAAAGACTTTGTGAGAAACTGCTTCTGAGGTTGGGCACTTGAAATATATGTTGTTGTCAGGAGCTTTAGCTTCCTTTGTAGTGAGACCATCAAACCAGGTCTGCATCTATGTGACCTGGAGGACATGGTTTCTGATTTTCCAATGAACATGAGGCAGAAGTGCTGAATTCTCTCTTTGCAGGTAAACTGTGGCCACTGTGGTCTAAGTGTCTCCCTGTGTGGTCTGTGAAGCCATTTGGTCATCCTCCACTTTTCGTGGTGTTTCTTGCTGCTGCACTGGGAGTTTGGAATTTGCTTCAGGAAATACAAGGAGTTCAACTGGGACACAGTGCTGGAGGGAGTTCTGTCACGTGTGGTGGGTCAAGGTCCTAGGAGAATGCACCAGCCAGGCTTCTATCCCACAGAGCTTGCCCCCTTGACCATAGCAACCTGATTCTGAACATTGCCCTGAAACCTCTCCATATAACAAGATGCCTTTACATAGAAGGGTCTGCTCACTGCACCATGTCAGTCACAAGCCATTTGGAAGCCAATGGCAGATCCACATGGCCCCACCACAGATGTTTTATCACACACCTGCACACCACTGCTCTAGGCCCACTACTCAGCGGGCCCCAACTTACTGGCATCTCTGTTTTACACCATTTTCATGAAACCCACTCAATCAAGGCACTGTCTGGTACACTCATGATCAGCAACAGGACATCCAAAGGTTCTCCAGTGCCACCTGGTCATGGGAATTTCAAAAATGTCATGGTATTTATCTAGCTAGCCATTTTTAAAGGATGAAGTTGGAGGCACTGTGTGTTTCCATTCCTTCAGGAACCATTAAATGGTGAGGAAGCTCATTTCGACGAAAGCTCTGGAGAACTCTCACAAACAAGGCTTCCCAAAGAGTGGCCAAAAGGTCACAGGAAGCCAGGCCCATTGAGGTCTACAATGTGAGGTCCACGTGTGTTTGGACTCTCCACGATGGCTGCCAGGTCTTTAAGAATAAACTCATGTGATATCCGGGCTGAGATTCCCAGTGCTCTGTGGAAAGCTAGCCTGGGCCTTGATCTCAGTTTCCAAGGGCGACTCTCATGCGTGGCCTCCTAACATCCCGAAACTATTCACGGCAATACTTCTCTGAGGTCAGTTCCAGAACTCAGTCTCCAAGGGGAATCACACCAGAGTTCAAGCCCAGGTGGACCCAGTCATCTCTTCCCACTGCCACACCACAATTCAAACCAAAACACTGCCACATGGCCCTCATCTTCTTCCATATAGACACTCATCATAACCTCTGGCTGGAGGTTTCCATGAGGGGCACAGCCCAAGACAGTGTCCACAATAAGCTCCCTTGCCTCTCATTTGCCTAATGTCAGGGTGGACTGGACACCCTTCCTGTGGACCTGGAGTGATCAAATAGGCCTGCCTTTAATACTGCTCTACTTCTCCAATTGGAGGCCTACTGACTGCCGGGTATAGATTCTTTGTGTGAACTGGAGTCATGAGAAAACCCAAGCACCTATGGGCTAGCCTCTGCATGGCTTTGAAGGACTCATTTGACACAAAGGATCCCTATTCTCACTTGATGGAGGTCAGGAACCTTACAGAGGAAGGCGAGAGACCTCATCCAGGATGACTGCTTTTGTGCCAATTTGGCTTTGGATGCACACATGGGATCTTTCTTTGGATCCACCAGGTGCTGACAATCTAAGCCACAGCCTCACACAGGGCCAAGAGGCTGATTCAGACACATCCCTTTGCAAAGCAATTAAGCAAAGAGCCACAGGTGATGCCCATTCATTTCCATTTGAAAACTGTTTTCTTCAGGCTTCACAAAGGGGTGCCCTGAGGCAAAGGCCTTCCTGACATTCAGGGCCACAGAAGGATAGGTAAGCCAAAGGCCCAAAGCAGGCTTTCTCCAGGGAGACTTTACTGGTCACACTGATATCTGAGTTTTCTGAGATGCTCACCATTCCTTTCAACTATCCAGTACATGGCCATGTCACCGAGCTTGGAGGTGGTACATATCTTGGACACAAAACCATGAGCCTATTCTGGAGAGTGGCCAGAATTCAGGAAGAAAACAGGAACTTAGGAAGATAGTAGGTGTTGCCCATCCATAAGGCAAGCCGCAGTCCATTCATAAATTGGGCAGGATGAATGCTGGGAAGCTTTCTACTAGACAGGACACATCCATTGATGCATTCTCTTTTCTAATGTCTACAACCAGGGACACAGTGGGATACACAAACATAGAAACACTCGCCTTGTCAAAAGCCTTACTAGAAACAGTCCACTCCAAACCAAACAAACCGCCTTTCCTACCTATTCTCAGAACATGAGACAAAACCACAAACTCACACCCACACCCACAAAGGCACCTCCTTCCAAGTTGGTCTGTGACTACCCGGAGTGTCGTCTGACTGGTGGGCCATACTATGTTCCCCCGAAAGGGCCTGTCCTGTCTCACATCTGGCCTCCTTGGCCAACTCTGTGAAGTTGTCAGGAGCCAGCGGTGAGCCACTACCTGCTTTCTCAGGAAAGGCCCCTCTGCAGAGCTATCCTGGCATTTGGCCATCCTCACCTCAGTGGGTACCAAGAAAGACTGACTCTGTCCTTGGTAAATCCAAACAAGTGAGCCCACTGGGACTGGGACTAGGACTGGCTCTGGGTGCCTGGCTTCCTGGATCCCAAGTTCAGAGAGTTCCATCACCAAGGAAGTGAGGTGAGGTCACTTCCTTCAGGAACTGAATGAGGTCACTGCCTTGGCAACCACTGTGTCCTAACAGTTGCTTCCAAGGCTCCCATGAGATGGAGGCTTCCCCTCCTTCCTGTGACATTTTCACAAGTTAGAATGGAATATCAACCATAGGCACCAAGGAACAGCTCTCCACACAGGCCTGCTTTGGTCCATCTTGTCTACATTAAGAAGAGAGAGGCTCATTCAGTCACAACCCTTCATCCCGACCAGGTGGTTTGCCATGGAAGATGACTTCTGCTCTCTCAGGTCCTTCATAGCTGCCTACATCTTCTCCAGGGATCATTTCTGCATGGACCTTTGAGGTTCTCAGCAGGTGGAAGATCCCCCACATTCCTGTATTGTAAGACCCACTCTGTCCCTGCTCTTCTGTAAAGTTAGATTGAGGGAAGAGTGTATGGTTAGGGTTAAGAACCTGTTTGATGTGGCTTAGGAATCACTCTGCTGGATGAAGAATGGTATTGGGAACCTGCGATATTTATAATAATATATAGGTGAAATATATGTATGAAAACAGAAATCCAAGTAAGATTTGAAGGCCAGAAGGGCATTGGGCCCTTGATTGGGATACTTAGCTTTGAATGATTTTCTGCACAGATGTCTCAGATAAATCCATACACAATGGCATAGGACCTTGTACCTTGGATGATTGAATGTAGAAGAGAACATCCAGTCAAAAAGGGATAGTAGGTAGGATTAGGAAGATAGTTGGCAAGTTTTGGAAGAAGAGTGAGTATGCAATTTGGACCAAAAGTTCTTTAGCAATAGGGTGTCGGTTAGAGAGTGAATGTAAACGTCAGCACATGTGAAGAGTCAGTCACAATGATGAACTGGGGAACATATGTAGGAAAGCAGATATCAATAGAGACATTAGGAAATCAGGCAAAGTATAAAGTGAGTGAGTGGATTAGACATTTTCAACAGGGTTGAGGTTGAATATATCATCTTAGGAAGAAACAAATGTGTAGTCACCAATAGCATTGACATTTGAGAGCATTAGGCAACCTGGACAAGGATGTTTTTAGTAATCCATGGTCACTTTCCAATGAGGCTTTGGTGCAATCATAAGTGTGACCTTTGCATTTTGTGTCCAGAATATCACTGTGATAAAATGTATATGTAGATCAGGTGACATGAGTGTTTCTTCCACCATTTCTGGGAGTAATATGTTGAAGACATATAAATTAGCCTTTGGGGGTACAAATAGGTGTACCCTGGGTCTATGAATATAGAGATAATGCATGGATAGACCATACTGTGAATAAATAGTATAACAGGTTCCAATTTAAATAATGGATTGCATTGATATCTGAAAATATATAGGAAATCTAATATTGATACACAACCATTCATTCTAACCAGTTATACATCTAATGGTGATATTGGGGTTATGGTTTACCATGAAGGGGGTGTGAGTTTTGCTTCACAAGGGATTATGGAAATGGAAAAGAATGTGTTTGGAAAGAAGTCTCATGAAAAGACCAGTCAAGAAACGTGGAGGAATACATGTGTTCTGAAGCAGGAAGTGATTGAAAGGGAAATAAATGCCTAGGAATTTGTGAACTTGAGGATGAAATACATATCCTATGATGTGCATCAACTGAAGAAATAGTAATGTACCAGTGTTGAATAAAAATGAACGTCAAAATACACATCATGTCCCATAGGAATCTACTTGCATTCATGTTAAACTGGGTCAGTTACTGTAGAAATATTAGGATTTCAGCACTAGGAAACAAATATGTATTTCAGGTGGATGACTATTTCTGAGAATAATCTTGTGAAAAGTTGATTATAAATCCACATATATGAACATGAATGAATTTAGGGAGTATATAATATGACACATACATTTCATATTTTGAAAAATCTGAAGTGTGTATGTGTGTGTGTGTGTGTATATATATATATATATATATATATATATATATATATATATATACACAAAAAAAACACACACACACACAAACACAGACATTAAAGAGTAGAAATATATATGCCAATCGAAATTCATCATGAAATATTTATCATCCACAGATCCAAAAATATTTATTTTACTGAACATGTATTTATGTATCATGTTGTTCAAGTGGGAAGCTCACCTGGAGGTTGAATTTTCAGTTCCAACAGCGTTTAGGAGGAGTGATCTCTTCTCACAATTTGTATCTGCCAAGTCAGCCACCTCACAAGAATGGACGTGGGATAGGAGGTAGGATTCTATATGTGCATGTAAAAATGCATGGTGCTGAATAGGCTACAGAGAAAGGGAGACAGGAATTCACATATTTGTTAACTTTCAAAACACATGGAGAACTATTTCTATTAAATTGGACTAGATTTATAACACCTACACTTTATAATGCCAAAGGCCAGTCCAACTATACACCAGGCCTCCTCTGAACTGCCTGTATTTCTATTCTGTTTGAGTTATTTTTCTCCATCACATTAGTATTCGTAGTCACAATCTAGTAGGGTATGGGTTAGTGTCAGGGATTCAGTATTTCGAACGGAAAATAGGAAAATGAATCCAATGTGTAGGCCAATATGTGCTACAAAAAAATCTTCCCACTCTCATCCAGAACATTGCCTTGACATTACCTTCACAATAAGTAAGACACAATTTGAGGAGAAGAGTTAGAAATGCTATGAATACATATGTGGAATGGAAAATGCTCAGGAGTTCACAACCTTGGAAGTGGTAGACTAGTTTCCATGAGTAAGGGACAGGGTAAACACTCCACAAACGTGGATCTGTGCTGGCCTAAAGACTTCCTGAGAAACTGCCTCTGAGGTTGGCCCTTGAAATATATGTTGTTGTCAGGAGCTTTAGCTTCCTTTGTAGTGAGACCATCAAACCTGGTCTGCATCTATGTGACCTGGAGGACATGGTTTCTGATTTTCCAATGAACATGAGGCAGAAGTGCTGAATTCTCTCTTTGCAGGTAAACTGTGGCCACTGGGGTCTAAGTGTCTCCCTGTGTGGTCTGTGAAGTCATTTGGTCATCCTCCACTTTTCGTGGTGTTTCTTGCTGCTGCACTGGGAGTTTGGAATTTGCTTCAGGAAATACAAGGAGTTCAACTGGGACACAGTGCTGGAGGGAGTTCTGTCACGTGTGGTGGGTCAAGGTCCTAGGAGAATGCACCAGCCAGGCTTCTATCCCACAGAGCTTGCCCCCTTGACCATAGCAACCTGATTCTGAACATTGCCCTGAAACCTCTCCATATAACAAGATGCCTTTACATAGAAGGGTCTGCTCACTGCACCATGTCAGTCACAAGCCATTTGGAAGCCAATGGCAGATCCACATGGCCCCACCACAGATGTTTTATCACACACCTGCACACCACTGCTCTAGGCCCACTACTCAGCGGGCCCCAACTTACTGGCATCTCTGTTTTACACCATTTTCATGAAACCCAGTCAATCAAGGCACTGTCTGGTACACTCATGATCAGCAACAGGACATCCAAAGGTTCTCCAGTGCCACCTGGTCATGGGAATTTCAAAAATGTCATGGTATTTATCTAGCTAGCCATTTTTAAAGGATGAAGTTGGAGGCACTGTGTGTTTCCATTCCTTCAGGAACCATTAAATGGTGAGGAAGCTCATTTCGACGAAAGCTCTGGAGAACTCTCACAAACAAGGCTTCCCAAAGAGTGGCCAAAAGGTCACAGGAAGCCAGGCCCATTGAGGTCTACAATGTGAGGTCCACGTGTGTTTGGACTCTCCACGATGGCTGCCAGGTCTTTAAGAATAAACTCATGTGATATCCGGGCTGAGATTCCCAGTGCTCTGTGGAAAGCCAGCCTGGGCCTAGATCTCAGTTTCCAAGGGCGACTCTCATGCGTGGCCTCCTAACATCCCGACACAATTCACGGCAATACTTCTCTGAGGTCAGTTCCAGAACTCAGTCTCCAAGGGGAATCACACCAGAGTTCAAGCCCAGGTGGACCCAGTCATCTCTTCCCACTGCCACACCACAATTCAAACCAAAACACTGCCACATGGCCCTCATCTTCTTCCATATAGACACTCATCATAACCTCTGGCTGGAGGTTTCCATGAGGGGCACAGCCCAAGACAGTGTCCACAATAAGCTCCCTTGCCTCTCATTTGCCTAATGTCAGGGTGGACTGGACACCCTTCCTGTGGACCTGGAGTGATCAAATAGGCCTGCCTTTAATACTGCTCTACTTCTCCAATTGGAGGCCTACTGACTGCCGGGTATAGATTCTTTGTGTGAACTGGAGTCATGAGAAAACCCAAGCACCTATGGGCTAGCCTCTGCATGGCTTTGAAGGACTCATTTGACACAAAGGATCCCTATTCTCACTTGATGGAGGTCAGGAACCTTACAGAGGAAGGCGAGAGACCTCATCCAGGATGACTGCTTTTGTGCCAATTTGGCTTTGGATGCACACATGGGATCTTTCTTTGGATCCACCAGGTGCTGACAATCTAAGCCACAGCCTCACACAGGGCCAAGAGGCTGATTCAGACACATCCCTTTGCAAAGCAATTAAGCAAAGAGCCACAGGTGATGCCCATTCATTTCCATTTGAAAACTGTTTTCTTCAGGCTTCACAAAGGGGTGCCCTGAGGCAAAGGCCTTCCTGACATTCAGGGCCACAGAAGGATAGGTAAGCCCAAGGCCCAAAGCAGGGTTTCTCCAGGGAGACTTTCCTGGTCACACTGATATCTGAGTTTTCTGAGATGCTCACCATTCCTTTCAACTATCCAGTACATGGCCATGTCACCGAGCTTGGAGGTGGTACATATCTTGGACACAAAACCATGAGCCTATTCTGGAGAGTGGCCAGAATTCAGGAAGAAAACAGGAACTTAGGAAGATAGTAGGTGTTGCCCATCCATAAGGCAAGCCGCAGTCCATTCATAAATTGGGCAGGATGAATGCTGGGAAGCTTTCTACTAGACAGGACACATCCATTGATGCATTCTCTTTTCTAATGTCTACAACCAGGGACACAGTGGGATACACAAACATAGAAACACTCGCCTTGTCAAAAGCCTTACTAGAAACAGTCCACTCCAAACCAAACAAACCGCCTTTCCTACCTATTCTCAGAACATGAGACAAAACCACAAACTCACACCCACACCCACAAAGGCACCTCCTTCCAAGTTGGTCTGTGACTACCCGGAGTGTCGTCTGACTGGTGGGCCATACTATGTTCCCCCGAAAGGGCCTGTCCTGTCTCACATCTGGCCTCCTTGGCCAACTCTGTGAAGTTGTCAGGAGCCAGCGGTGAGCCACTACCTGCTTTCTCAGGAAAGGCCCCTCTGCAGAGCTTTCCTGGCATTTGGCCATCCTCACCTCAGTGGGTACCAAGAAAGACTGACTCTGTCCTTGGTAAATCCAAACAAGTGAGCCCACTGGGACTGGGACTGGGACTGGCTCTGGGTGCCTGGCTTCCTGGATCCCAAGTTCAGAGAGTTCCATCACCAAGGAAGTGAGGTGAGGTCACTTCCTTCAGGAACTGAATGAGGTCACTGCCTTGGCAACCACTGTGTCCTAACAGTTGCTTCCAAGGCTCCCATGAGATGGAGGCTGCCCCTCCTTCCTGTGACACCTTCACAAGTTAGAATGGAATATCAACCATAGGCACCAAGGAACAGCTCTCCACACAGGCCTGCTTTGGTCCATCTTGTCTACATTAAGAAGAGAGAGGCTCATTCAGACACATCCCTTCATCCCGACCAGGTTGTTTGCCATGGAAGATGACTTCTGCTCTCTCAGGTCCTTCATAGCTGCCTACATCTTCTCCAGGGATCATTTCTGCATGGACCTTTGAGGTTCTCAGCAGGTGGAAGATCCCCCACATTCCTGTATTGTAAGACCCACTCTGTCCCTGCTCTTCTGTAAAGTTAGATTGAGGGAAGAGTGTATGGTTAGGGTTAAGAACCTGTTTGATGTGGCTTAGGAATCACTCTGCTGGATGAAGAATGGTATTGGGAACCTGCGATATTTATAATAATATATAGGTGAAATATATGTATGAAAACAGAAATCCAAGTAAGATTTGAAGGCCAGAAGGGCATTGGGCCCTTGATTGGGATACTTAGCTTTGAATGACTTTCTGCACACATGTCTCAGATAAATCGATATACAATGGCATGGGACCTTGTACCTTGGATGATTGAATGTAGAAGAGAACATCCAGTCAAAAAGGGATAGTAGGTAGGATTAGGAAGATAGTTGGTAACTTTTGGAAGAAGAGTGAGTATGCAATTTGGACCAAAAGTTCTTTAGCAATAGGGTGTCGGTTAGAGAGTGAATGTAAACGTCAGCACATGTGAAGAGTCAGTCACAATGATGAACTGGGGAACATATGTAGGAAAGCAGATATCAATAGAGACATTAGGAAATCAGGCAAAGTATAAAGTGAGTGAGAGGATTAGACATTTTCAACAGGGTTGAGGTTGAATATATCATCTTAGGAAGAAACAAATGTGTAGTCACCAATAGCATTGACATTTGAGAGCATTAGGCAACCTGGACAAGGATGTTTTTAGTAATCCATGCTCACTTTCCGATGAGGCTTTGGTGCAATCATAAGTGTGACCTTTGCATTTTGTGTCCAGAATATCACTGTGATAAAATGTATATGTAGATCAGGTGACATGAGTGTTTCTTCCACCATTTCTGGGAGTAATATGTTGAAGACATATAAATTAGCCTTTGGGGGTACAAATAGGTGTACCCTGGGTCTATGAATATAGAGATAATGCATGAATAGACCATACTGTGAATAAATAGTATAACAGGTTCCAATTTAAATAATGGATTGCATTGATATCTGAAAATATATAGGAAATCTAATATTGATACACAACCATTCATTCTAACCAGTTATACATCTAATGGTGATATTGGGGTTATGGTTTACCATGAAGGGGGTGTGAGTTTTGCTTCACAAGGGATTATGGAAATGGAAAAGAATGTGTTTGGAAAGAAGTCTCATGAAAAGACCAGTCAAGAAACGTGGAGGAATACATGTGTTCTGAAGCAGGAAGTGATTGAAAGGGAAATAAATGCCTAGGAATTTGTGAACTTGAGGATGAAATACATATCCTATGATGTGCATCAACTGAAGAAATAGTAATGTACCAGTGTTGAATAAAAATGAACGTCAAAATACACATCATGTCCCATAGGAATCTACTTGCATTCATGTTAAACTGGGTCAGTTACTGTAGAAATATTAGGATTTCAGCACTAGGAAACAAATATGTATTTCAGGTGGATGACTATTTCGGAGAATAATCTTGTGAAAAGTTGATTATAAATCCACATATATGAACATGAATGAATTTAGGGAGTATATAATATGACACATACATTTCATATTTTGAAAAATCTGGCGAGTATGTGTATGTGTGTGTGTGTATATATATATATATATATATATATATATATATATATATATACACAAAAAAACACACACACACACAAACACAGACATTAAAGAGTAGAAATATATATGCCAATCGAAATTCATCATGAAATATTTATCATCCACAGATCCAAAATTATTTATTTTACTGAACATGTATTTATGTATCATGTTGTTCAAGTGGGAAGCTCACCTGGAGGTTGAATTCTCAGTTCCAACAGCGTTTAGGAGGAGTGATCTCTTCTCACAACTTGTATCTGCCAAGTCAGCCACCTCACAAGAATGGACGTGGGATAGGAGGTAGGATTCTATATGTGCATGAAAAATGCATGTTGCTGAATAGGCTACAGAGAAAGGGAGACAGGAATTCACATATTTGTTAACATTCAAAACACATGGAGAACTATTTCTATTAAATTGGACTAGATTTATAACACCTACCCTTTATAATGCCAAAGGCCAGTCCAACTATACACCAGGCCTCCTCTGAACTGCCTGTATTTGTATTCTGTTTGAGTTATTTTTCTCCATCATATTAGTATTCGTAGTCACAATCTAGTAGGGTATGGGTTAGTGTCAGGGATTCAGTATTTCGAACGGAAAATAGGAAAATGAATCCAGTGTGTAGGCCAATATGTGCTACAAAAAAATCTTCCCACTCTCATCCAGAACATTGCCTTGACATTACCTTCGCAATAAGTAAGACACAATTTGAGGAGAAGAGTTAGAAATGCTGTGAATACATATGTGGAATGGAAAATGCTCAGGAGTTCACAACCTTGGAGGTGGTAGACTAGTTTCCATGAGTAAGGGACAGGGTAAACACTCCACAAACGTGGAGCTCTGCTGGCCTAAAGACTTTGTGAGAAACTGCTTCTGAGGTTGGGCACTTGAAATATATGTTGTTGTCAGGAGCTTTAGCTTCCTTTGTAGTGAGACCATCAAACCAGGTCTGCATCTATGTGACCTGGAGGACATGGTTTCTGATTTTCCAATGAACATGAGGCAGAAGTGCTGAATTCTCTCTTTGCAGGTAAACTGTGGCCACTGGGGTCGAAGTGTCTCCCTGTGTGGACTGTGAAGCCATTTGGTCATCCTCCACTTTTCGTGGTGTTTCTTGCTGCTGCACTGGGAGTTTGGAATTTGCTTCAGGAAATACAAGGAGTTCAACTGGGACACAGTGCTGGAGGGAGTTCTGTCACGTGTGGTGGGTCAAGGTCCTAGGAGAATGCACCAGCCAGGCTTCTATCCCACAGAGCTTGCCCCCTTGACCATAGCAACCTGATTCTGAACATTGCCCTGAAACCTCTCCATATAACAAGATGCCTTTACATAGAAGGGTCTGCTCACTGCACCATGTCAGTCACAAGCCATTTGGAAGCCAATGGCAGATCCACATGGCCCCACCACAGATGTTTTATCACACACCTGCACACCACTGCTCTAGGCCCACTACTCAGCAGGCCCCAACTTACTGGCATCTCTGTTTTACACCATTTTCATGAAACCCAGTCAATCAAGGCACTGTCTGGTACACTCATGATCAGCAACAGGACATCCAAAGGTTCTCCAGTGCCACCTGGTCATGGGAATTTCAAAAATGTCATGGTATTTATCTAGCTAGCCATTTTTAAAGGATGAAGTTGGAGGCACTGTGTGTTTCCATTCCTTCAGGAACCATTAAATGGTGAGGAAGCTCATTTCAACGAAAGCTCTGGGGAACTCTCACAAACAAGGCTTCCCAAAGAGTGGCCAAAAGGTCACAGGAAGCCAGGCCCATTGAGGTCTACAATGTGAGGTCTACGTGTGTTTGGACTCTCCACGATGGCTGCCAGGTCTTTAAGAATAAACTCATGTGATATCCGGGCTGAGATTCCCAGTGCTCTGTGGAAAGCCAGCCTGGGCCTAGATCTCAGTTTCCAAGGGCGACTCTCATGCGTGGCCTCCTAACATCCCGACACAATTCACGGCAATACTTCTCTGAGGTCAGTTCCAGAACTCAGTCTCCAAGGGGAATCACACCAGAGTTCAAGCCCAGGTGGACCCAGTCATCTCTTCCCACTGCCACACCACAATTCAAACCAAAACACTGCCACATGGCCCTCATCTTCTTCCATATAGACACTCATCATAACCTCTGGCTGGAGGTTTCCATGAGGGGCACAGCCCAAGACAGTGTCCACAATAAGCTCCCTTGCCTCTCATTTGCCTAATGTAGGGTGGACTGGACACCCTTCCTGTGGACCTGGAGTGATCAAATAGGCCTGCCTTTAATACTGCTCTACTTCTCCAATTGGAGGCCTACTGACTGCCGGGTATAGATTCTTTGTGTGAACTGGAGTCATGAGAAAACCCAAGCACCTATGGGCTAGCCTCTGCATGGCTTTGAAGGACTCATTTGACACAAAGGATCCCTATTCTCACTTGATGGAGGTCAGGAACCTTACAGAGGAAAGCGAGAGACTTCATCCACGATGACTGCTTTTGTGCCAATTTGGCTTTGGATGCACACATGGGATCTCTCTTTGGATCCATCAGGTGCTGACAATCTAAGCCACAGCCTCACACAGGGCCAAGAGGCTGTTTCAGACACATCCCTTTGCAAAGCCATTAACCAAAGAGCCACAGGTGATGCCCATGCATTTCCATTTGAAAACTGTTTTCTTCAGGCTTCACAAAGGGGTGCCCTGAGGCAAAGGCCTTCCTGACATTCAGGGCAACAGAACAATAGGTAAGCAAAAGGCGCAAAGCAAGGTTTCTCCAGGGAGACTTTACTGGTCACACTGATATCTGAGTTTTCTGAGATGCTCACCATTCCTTTCAACTATCCAGTACATGGCCATGCCACCGAGCTTGGAGGTGGTACATATCTTGGACACAAAACCATGAGCCTATTCTGGAGAGTGGCCAGAATTCAGGAAGAAAACAGGAACTTAGGAAGAGAGTTGGTGTTGCCTATCCATAAGGCAAGCCGCAGTCCATTCCTAAATTGGGCAGAATGAATGCTGGGGAGCTTTCTATTAGACAGGACACATCCATTGATGCATTCTCTTTTCTAATGTCTACAACCAGGGACACAGTGGGATACACAAACATAGAAACACTCGCCTCGTCAAAAGACTTACTAGAAACAGTCCACTCCAAACCAAACAAACCGCCTTTTCTACCTATTCTCAGAACATGAGACAAAACCACAAACTCACACCCACACCCACAAAGGCACCTCCTTCTTCCAAGTTGGTCTGTGACTACCCAGAGTGCCGTCTGACTGGTGGGCCATACTATGTTCCCCCGAAAGGGCCTGTCCTGTCTCACATCTGGCCTCCTTGGCCAACTCTATGCAGTTGTCAGGAGCCAGCGGTGAGCAACTACCTGCTTTCTCAGGAAAGGCCCCTCTGCAGAGCTTTCCTGGCATTTGGCAATCCTCACCTCAGTGGGTACCAAGAAAGACTGACTCTGTCCTTGGTAAATCCAAACAAGTGAGCCCACTGGGACTGGCACTGGGACTGGCTCTGGGTGCCTGGCTTCCTGGATCCCAAGTTCAGAGAGTTCCATCACCAAGGAAGTGAGGTGAGGTCACTTCCTTCAGGAACTGAATGAGGTCACTGCCTTGGCAACCACTGTGTCCTAACAGTTGCTTCCAGGGCTCCCATGAGATGGAGGCTGCCCCTCCATCCTGTGACACTTTCACAAGTTAGAATGGAATATCAACCATAGGCACCAAGGTACAGCTCTCCACACAGGCCTGCTTTGGTCCATCTTGTCTACATTAAGAAGAGAGAGGCTCATTCAGACACATCCCTTCATCCTGACCAGGTTGTTTGCCATGGAAGATGACTTCTGCTCTCTCAGGTCCTTCACAGCGGCCTACATCATCTCCAGGGATCATTTCTGCATGGAACTTTGAGGTTCTCAGCAGGTGGAAGATCCCCTACATTCCTGTATTGTAAGACCAACTCTGTCCCTGCTCTTCTGTAAAGTTAGATTGAGGGAAGAGTGTATGGTTAGGGTTAAGAACCTGTTCGGTTTGGGTTAGGAATCACTCTGCTGGATGATGAATGGTATTGGGAACCTGCGATATTTATAATAATATATAGGTGAAATATATGTATGAAAACAGAAATCCAAGTAAGATTTGAAGGCCAGAAGGGCTATGGGCCCTTGATTGGTATACTTAGCTTTGAATGACTTTCTGCACAGATGTCTCAGATAAATCGATATACAATGGCATAGGACCTTCTACCTTGGATGATTGAATGTAGAAGGGAACATCCAGTCAAAAAGGGATAGTAGGTAGATTAGGAAGATAGTTGGTAAGTTTTGGAAGAAGAGTGAGTATACAATTTGGACCAAAAGTTCTTTAGCAATAGGGTGTCGGTTAGAGAGTGAATGTAAATGTCAGCACATGTGAAGAGTCAGTCACAATGATGAACTGGGGAACATATGTAGGAAAGCAGATATCAATAGAGACATGAGGAAATCAGGCAAAGTATAAAGTGAGTGAGAGGATTAGACATTTTCAACAGGGTTGAGGTTGAATATATCATCTTAGGAAGAAACAAATGTGTAGTCACCAATAGGATTGACATTTGAGAGCTTTAGGCAACCTGGACAAGGATGTTTTGAGTAATCCATGCTCACTTTCCAATGAGGCTTTGGTACAATCCTAAGTGTGATCTTTGCATTTTGTGTCCAGAATATCACTGTGATAAAATGTATATGGAGATCAGGTGACATGAGTATTTCTTCCAATATTTCTGGGAGTAATATGTTGAAGACATATAAATCAGCCTTTGCGGGTACAAATAGGTGTACCCTGGGTCTATAAATATAGAGATAATGCATGAATAGACCCTACTGTGAATAAATATTATAACTGGTTCCAGTTTAAATAATGGATTGAATTGATATCTGAAAATATATAGGAAATCTAATATTGATACACAACCATTCATTCCAACCAGTTATACATCTAATGGTGATATTGGGGTTATGGTTTACCATGAAGGGGGTGTGAGTTTTGCTTCAAAAGGGATTATGTAAATGGAAAAGAATGTGTTTAGAAAGAAGTCTCATGAAAAGACCAGTCAAGAAACGTGGAGGAATACATGTGTTCTGAAGCAGGAAGTGATTGAAAGTGAACCAAATGCCTAGAAATTTGTGAATTGAGGATGAAATACATATCCTATGATGTACATCAACTGAAGAAATAGTAATGTACCAGTGTTGAATAAAAATGAACGTCAAAATACACATCATGTCCCATAGGAATCTACTTGCATTGATGTTAAACTGGGTCAGTTCCTGTAGAAATATTAGGATCTCTATGCACCATTCTCTGAAGTTAGTTTTCAGCACTAGGAAACAAATATGTATTTCAGGTGGGTGAATATTTCTGAGAATAATCTTCTGAAAAGTTGAATATAAATCCACATATATGAACATGGGTGAATTTAGGGGGTGTATAATAAGACACATATATTTCATATTTTGAAAAATCTGGAGAGTTTGTGTATATTATGTGTGTGTATATATACATACACACACACACACAGAACACACACACACAGACATTAAAAATTAGAAATATATATGCCAATCGAAATTCATCATGAAATATATATCATCCAGAGATCCAAAAATATTTATGTTACTGAACATGGATTTATGTATCATGTTGTTCAAGTAGGAAGCTCACCCGTAGGTTGAATATTCAGTTCCCACAGCGTTTAGGAGGAGTGATCTCTTCTCACAATTTGTATCTGCCAAATCAGCCACCTCACAAGAATGGACATGGGATAGCAGGTAGAATTCTATATGTGCATGTAAAAATGCATGTTGCTGAATAGGCTACAGAGAAAGGCAGACAGGAATTCACACATTTGTGAACTTTCAAAACACATGGAGAACTACTTCTATTCAATTGGACAAGATTTATAACACCTACCCTTTGTAATGCTAAAGGCAAGTCCAACTATACACCATGCCTGCTCTGAACTGCCTGTATTTCTATTCTGTTTGGGTTATTTTTCTCCATCATATTAGTATTCGTAGTCAGAATCTAGTAGGGTATGGGTTAGTGTCAGGGATTCAGTATTTCGAACGGAAAATAGGAAAATGAATCCAACGTGTAGGCAAATGTGTGCTACACAAAAACCTTCCCACTCTCATCCAGAACAATGCCTTGACATTACCTTCGCAACAAGTAAGACCCAATTCGAGGAGAAGAGTTAGAAAAGCTGTGATTACGTATGTGGAATGGAAAATGCTCAGGAGTTCACAACCTTGGAGGTGGTAGAGGAGTTTCCATACGTAAGGGAGACAGGGTAAACACTCCACAAACATGGAGCTCTGCTGGCCTAAAGACTTTGTGAGAAACTGCCTCTGAGGTTGGGCACTTGAAATATATGTTGTTGTCAGGAGCTTTAGCTTCCTTTGTAGTGAGACCATCAAAGCTGGGTCTGCATCTATGTGACCTGGAGGACATGGTTTCTGATTTTCCAATGAACATGAGGCAGAAGTGCTGAATTCCCTCTTTGCAGGTAAACTGTGGCCACTGGGGTCTAAGTGTCTCCCTGTGTGGACTGTGAAGCCATTTGGTCATCCTCCACTTTTCGTGGTGTATCTTGCTGCTGCACTGGAAGTTTGGAATTTGCTTCAGGAAATACAAGGTGTTCAAGTGGGACACCGTGCTGGAGGGAGTTCTGTCACGTGTGGTGGGTCAAGGTCCTAGGAGAATGCACCAGCCAGGCTTCTATCCCACAGAGTTTCCCCCCTTGACCATAGCAACCTGATTCTGAACACTGCCCTGAAACCTCTCCATATAACAAGATGCCTTTACATAGAAGGGTCTGCTCACTGCACCATGTCAGTCACAAGCCATTTAGAAGCCACTGGCAGATCCACATGGCCCCACCACAGATGTTTTATCACACACCTGCACACCGCTGCTCTAGAGCCGCTACTCAGCAGGCCCCAACTTACTGGCATCTCTGTTTTACACCATTTTCATGAAACCCAGTCAATCAAGGCACTGTCTGGTACACTCATGATCAGCATCAGGACATCCAAAGTTTCTCCAGTGCCACCTGGTCATGGGAATTTCAAAAATGTCATGGTATTTATCTAGCTAGCCATTTTTAAAGGATGAAGTTGGAGGCACTGTGGGTTTCCATTCCTTCAGGAACCATTAAATGGTGAGGAAGCTCATTTCAACAAAAGCTCTGGAGAACTCTCACAAACAAGGCTTCCCAAAGAGTGGCCAAAAGGTCACACGAAGCCAGGCCCATTGAGGTCTACAAATGTGAGGTCCATGTGTGTTTAGACTCTGAACTATGGCTGCCAGGTCTTTAAGAATAAACTCATGTGATATCCGGGCTGAGATTCCCAGTGCTCTGTGGAAAGCCAGCCTGGGCCTAGATCTCAGTTTCCAAGGGCGACTCTCATGTATGGCCTCCTAACATCCCGACACAATTCACGGCAATACTTCTCTGAGGTCAGTTCCAGAACTCAGTCTCCAAGGGGAATCACACCAGAGTTCAAGCCCAGGTGGACCCAGTCATCTCTTCCCACCGCCACACCAATGACCACAATTCAAACCAAAACACTGCCACATGGCCCTCATCTTCTTCCATAGAGACACTCATCATAACCTCTGGCTGGGGGTTTCCATGAGGGGCACAGCCCAAGACAGTGTCCACAATAAGCTCCCTTGCCCCTCATTTGCCTAATGTCATGGTGGCCTGGACACCCTTCCTGTGAACCTGGAGTGATCCAATAGGCCTGCCGTTAATACTGGCTCCGCTTCTCCAATTGGAGGCCTACTGACTGCCGGGTATAGATGCTTTTTGTGAATTGGAGTCATGAGAAAACCCAAGCACCTATGGGCTAGCCTCTGCAGGGCTTTGAAGAACTCGTTTGATCCGAAGGATCCCTGTTCTCACTTGAAGGAAGTCAGGAACCTTCCAGAGTAAGGCGAGACACTTCATCCACAATGACTGCTTTGTGCCAATTTGTCATTGGATGCACACATGGGATCTCTCTTTGCATCTCTCAAGTGCTGACAATCTAAGCCACAGCCTCACACAGGGCCAAGAGGCTGATTCAGACACATCCCTTTGCAAAGCCATTAACCAAAGAGCCACAGGTGATGCCCATTCATTTCCATTTGAAAACTGTTTTCTTCAGGCTTCACAAAGGGGTGCCCTGAGGCAAAGGCCTTCCTGACATTCAGGGCCACAGAAGGATAGGTAAGCCAAAGGCCCAAAGCAGGGTTTCTCCAGGGAGGCTTTACTGGTCACACTGATATCTGAGTTTTCTGAGATGCTCACCATTCCTTTCAGCTCTCCAGTACATGGCCATGTCACCGAGCTTGGAGGTGGTACATATCTTGGACACAAAACCATGAGCCTATTCTGGAGAGTGGCCAGAATTCAGGAAGAAAACAGGAACTTAGGAAGATAGTAGGTGTTGCCCATCCATAAGGCAAGCCGCAGTCCATTCATAAATTGGGCAGGATGAATGCTGGGGAGCTTTCTACTAGACAGGACACATCCATTGATGCATTCTCTTTTCTAATGTCTACAACCAGGGACACAGTGGGATACACAAACATAGAAACACTCACCTCGTCAGAAGACTTACTAGAAACAGTCCACTCCAAACCAAACAAACCGCCTTTCCTACCTATTCTCAGAACATGAGACAAAACCACAAACTCACACCCACACCCACAAAGGCACCTCCTTCTTCCAAGTTGGTCTGTGACTACCCGGAGTGCCGTCTGACTGGTGGGCCATATTATGTTCTCCCGAAATGGCCTGTCCTGTCTCACATCTGGCCTCCTTGCCCAACTCTGTGAAGTTGTCAGGAGCCAGCGGTGAGCCACTACCTGCTTTCTCAGAAAAGGCCCCTCTGCAGAGCTTTCCTGGCATTTGGCCATCCTCACATCAGTAGGTACCAAGAAAGACTGACTCTGTCCTTGGTAAATCCAAACAAGTGAGCCCACTGGGACTGGGACTGGGACTGGCTCTGGGTGCCTGGCTTCCTGGATCCCAAGTTCAGAGAGTTCCATCACCAAGGAAGTGTGGTGAGGTCACTTCCTTCAGGAACTGAATGAGGTCACTGCCTTGGCAACCACTGTGTCCTAACAGTTGCTTCCAGGGCTCCCATGAGATGGAGGCTGCCCCTTCTTCCTGTGACACTTTCACAAGTTAGAATGGAATATCAACCATAGGCACCAAGGAACAGCTCTCCACACAGGCCTGCTTTGGTCCATCTTGTCTACATTAAGTAGAGAGAGGCTCATTCAGACACATCCCTTCATCCTGACCAGGTTGTTTGCCATGGAAGATGACTTCTGCTCCCTCAGGTCCTTCACAGCGGCCTACATCTTCTCCAGGGATCATTTCTGCATGGACCTTTGAGGTTCTCAGCAGGTGGAAGATCCCCTACATTCCTGTATTGTAAGTCCACCTCTGTCCCTGCTCTTCTGTAAAGTTAGATTGAGGGAAAAGTGTATGGTTAGTGTTAAGAACCTGTTCGTTTTGGGTTAGGAATCACTCTGCTGGATGATGAATGGTATTGGGAACCTGCGATATTTATAATAATATATAGGTGAAATATATGTATGAAAACAGAAATCCAAGTAAGATTTGAAGGCCAGAAGGGCATTGGGCCCTTGATTGGGATACTTAGCTTTGAATGACTTTCTGCACAGATGTCTCAGATAAATCGATATACAATGGCATAGGACCTTGTACCTTGGATGATTGAATGTAGAAGAGAACATCCAGTCAAAAAGGGATAGTAGGTAGGATTAAGATAATTATGTATATGACAGCTGAATGCATTTTGATTCCTTGTACACAGCTGTGGCACAACTTTTCATTTCTCTGATTGTACACAATGTAGCATTGCATCATGGGTGCAGTCATACATGTACCTAGGTAATAATGTCTACCTCATTCTACCCATCTTTCCTGCCCCCATTTCCCCTCCCCGGTCCTCCCTCCTCTTTGCTCAAACTTTCATCACTACTTTTAGGCTACATTGAGCAGCTGTCCTAACTCACTACTGTTTCTTACATAGTTACACTATGAAGTCTCACTTCATGTGTGAGATGTAACAGGTGTAACTATTGTGGATCTACATCTAATGCTGATTAGTACTGTCATGTAAACATTTATGCAGTACTGCCACTAGCAATGGCATAAGACAAGGCAATCCGTCCACACTTATCTGAAGCAGATACATTAACACCACATTGAAGAAGCAGCTCAGCTCTCTGTGTTGATTTATGTTCCACAGCAAACATGAGGGCGGTTCTAAAATAAGAGAGATAACTTCAACCTTAGGCATTTTAATAAATTTATTTAAATAGCCAATTTACTACATTTTACCAATTTGATATCTTGCTTTACATACACTGACAGACATAAACACCTTGGAAGATATCGTATCTTTATCTTTGAAAGTCATTTGTATGTCTAAGAGGAAAATAAAGACAATAACTATGATGATGTCATTCATCTGGAGTTGGCAAAGATTTCAATGAGAAAACCTCCCTTTTCTTCCTAGGATGATGTAATACATTGTAACTCACAGTCAGCCAAAGGTCAAGAAGTAAAAAAGCTATTTGCAGGCCTAACATGATAACAGTAGCACTGTGGTAATAACAGTCATTATTGCTTCAGTCGTTCACTTGGAGAAGCATTTGCCAGGCATTGAAATCAGTGCTATATGTACAATCTGGCAACCAGCTTTCAAGCATATGTTATCCTCTTTTTCATATCAGGAAACATATTTAGTCATTACCCATTTTTAGGATTGCTTTCAAGGTCACACATTTTGCAACTTGGAAAGCTAGGAATGCAATCCAGTCATGTGTGAATGTAAAGCTTCTTTCTTCTTTCTTTATCACCCACCTATATCTTATCTTCATTAAAGGAAATATTTTTTCCCTTTGAAGTTATTTTCTTTCCTTTGTCCATGCCAATTAAAAATAAAATCACTCAATAGCAATTAACACTCAGAAATAATCTAAAATCAATATTCTACAAAGTAATTTAAAGCAAATAGTCATCCAAAGGACAAAATTACTTTCAATGTCTGTTTATGCTCAACACAGCATTTCCAAAAGAAAACTATACCAGGAGAAGAGAAAATATAACAGAAAGTTCAAAAAATCCAATACTAACAAAGCAAACTAAAAGTCCATATTTTACAAAACTAAGATGAAAACTCTAGCTAACACAAGATCATGTGATCAACAAAATCAAATACTAATCATCAGCCAATAATTATCAGGGCAGGTGACTCACACCATATACTCTTATTTGTGTTACTCAGTTTCAATAACTGCTTTTCTCCCTAATTGTAGTTCATTGTTCATATATTCCACCTATATTCACACATATATTCCAATGATTATATCATTCCCACTAATTTAATAGATTAACTTAAGTGATTTTTACTACAAAATTAAGTTTTTTCAAAAAAAAAAAAAACCAATAAAGTACTATACCTTCCCTTATCATCAACTGCGTGTATGTTTGCTTTATTGTTAATAAAAAAATTCTACCATCATCTGTCTCTTTTTCTTTATGGCGAATAAAAGTGGTGTTTGGCCACTCTGAAAAACAACAAAAATAGTTTATTCTCAAAATTAATTCTTCTCAACTAAACTTAACCTTACAAAATACTGTATGAATATAAGCACATAATAATAATGTAAATTAAGAGTAGCCACTCTCTTCTCTTCCATAAGTGCTGCTCTTTCAATTTGAAATGCCTCTCCTGTGCCTAGAGTGGCCACATGAACTCCAGTCATTTCCAAAACTGCTTCAGACATTTACTGTTTCCACGGATCTTTGCCTCTGTCGAGCATTCATCATGGCATCTTGGAGTTATATAACCCGCACCCAACTCAACCAAGAGCATCTTGAGGACGTGATCTATATCTTCTATCTCAGAAGCCCCATTCCTTAACACATATTAGTAAAGGATTTAAGTATTTGATTAATGAGCCAAATTTTCAACTCATTCGTAGGGTGTATCAATCAGATTCTGAAGAATGTCTACTTTTCCAGAAATACCAAGACTCATCAGAAAGATTCTTTGTTTCACTATTAGATAAAATTTACAGAACTGTGCATTGCATGTCCAGTATTACAGAAACAGCTTTATCATTGCGTAACCCCTATTTTACACTGATTTTTCATAGCAAAAATTCCCATGTGAAGAATTCAAATTGCAGGGATAGAGTTCTGAGAGCTTTCCAGTGACATGGAAGTTTCCTCCATGTTACACAAGTCCTCTTGATTATCTTCTCTTTATGGAATCAGAATCCCAGATACCAATGTCAGGCATTCCTGCTCCAAGAGGGTCACAAAGATAATGGGCTCTGAATTAAAAGATATAGATTTTGAGTAAACTATATTGCTTTTTCTTAACTGGTCTCTATGTCTTCTCTTATTATAAGAAAAGATATTTATTATTTATGTTAGAAAGCTCAATACAAAAATATATTCTTCCTACAGAATTGGAGAAAAATTTTTGCCAGCTAATCCACTAGTAGGGGATTAATAAACATAAATAACCCACTCAAAAAAGCTTAACACTGGGCTGGAGGAGTTGTGGCTCAGTGGTAGAGCACTTGCCTAACACAGGGAAGGCACTGGGTTTCAGTCCTCAGCACCACATAAAAATAAATAAAGTATAGGTATTGTGTTCAACTACAACTAAAAACTAAATATTAAAAAAAAAACTTAACACCAAAAAACAAACTCAGTCAATAAATGGACAAAAGAACTGAACATAAATTTCTCAAAAAAAAAAAACCCACAATGTCTAAAAAATATGAAAAGCTCATCTACATCTCTAGCAATTAGGTCAATGCAAATCAAAACTACATTAAGACTTCATCTTCATCGTACTCCAGCCAAGATGGTAATGATCAAGAACACAAACAGTAATACAGGCTGGTAAGGGTGTTGGGGGAAGGCACACTTGTACACTGCTGGTGGGACTGCAAGACTAGTACAACCACTCTGGAAAACAGTTTGGAGATTCCCCCAAATCTAAGAAGGGAACCACAACATGAACCAGCTATCCCACACCTCAGTATTTTCCCAAAATTACTGTTTGCCTAGTATAGTAATACAGCCACATGTGTGTTTATAGGAACACAATTTACAATAGCTAAATTACAAAATCAACCCAGGTGCCTGTCAATAGGTGAAAGAGTTAAGAAATTGTGTTGCACATACATACAATGGAGTTTTACTCAGCCATAAAGAATAAATTATGGCATATGCTGGTAAATGGATGGAAACAAAAAATATCATGCTAAGTGAAATAAGTTTAACTTATTAAGAAACTCAAAGGTCAAATGTTTCATATGTGGAAGTTAAGAAAAAGAGAAGGTAAGAACAAATATCAAGACATAGGGAAGATCATTAGGGTAAAAAAAGGAGATTGAGAGGCAGAGTGGGAATAGGGAAGGGAAGGCAATGAAGAAGGAATTCTTTAAGAATCATGTTATATGCATATATAAATATACTACAGGGAACTACGCTTTTATGTGTAAGTAGAAAGAAGCAATCAAATATAAATAAATTGACAGGTGAAAGGAAGCCCAGGAAACAGGAGGAGAAAGGAGGAGAAGGAGGAGGACAGGAGGGAAAAGAGGGGATCATGAACTCAACTGGAATTCCATGCATGTATGATTTTGTTGGTATGAACACAACTACTATGCGTCACTATAAACTCCAATAAAAATAATATTAAAAATATATTCTGACTTGTAATGATTATCCTGGTAACATAATGCTTAGCTACTTTTCAAAATTATTTTTAATCTGGTTCCACTTTAATTGCTACTTAAAACTTATTTATAATTTTAGGCAAAATGTAATTCATAAATTTTGTGTATCAACAAGTTTTATGCTGATCTACACGGATTATTTTTAGCATCATGAAAGACTAAATCATTTTCATTTTTAAGGAACAAAGCTGAAGAGTAGTACATAGGACAGCTTATAACATCCATGACTTATCTACTTCTAGCAATAATTTATCCACTTATAGCAATGAGTAACCTAATCAGGCTTACAAAAATTCCCATGAGAACATGATTTTTATGGTATAAAGAAAACTATTTAAATGCCAAATTCTAAATTCCATAATTTGATCCCATTTCAAAGAGATTCATATTATGTAGGCCTTATTTTTGTAAATCAGTAGGAAACCTCCATGCAATCTTTATCAAAACATATTATAAAAGTAGAGGCAAAGTAGGTGATCTGAGTGAATGCTGCAGTTGCCAGTAGCAAACTGAAGAACATGTGTGCCCAGCATCTGGGAGGCAAACCCTGCACACCACACCACACAGGGGGACCACATTGGGTTCCTTCACAAAAGCTTAAAGTTCAGATTTCTGCATGAGTCTCTTGATTCTAATTCATGGAGGCAAACTAAATATACACATGAGCTATAAGAGGAGGAGGAGGAGGAGGAATACGAGGAGAACTTCCAACATTTGCTAATATTCTAATAGAGAAAATTCTGCTTATAATCAGTATTTGTTAACACACATTACTGTTAATTTTAAAGAAACATTTCAAATATTTTGGAAATAATGGTGATTGATGTATACCGTGTTTCTGGCTTCAATGTCTGCGTTGAATGAAAGCAGTTTTGTTGCTACTGATGTGCTCCTATAAAAGATAGCACAGTGGAGAGGAGTTTCACCCTTGTTGTTGTGAACATTTGGATTGGCACCATGTTCTAGAAGAAGAATTGCACATTCCTCTTCCTCGTAGTGTAGGGCCTGTTGGTTTTAATCAAGAAATAGATTGTAAATTTGGGAAATCCAAGAAAAATATTTCACGTTTTACTCATTAGTTATAACTAAATGGCATTAATCAATTTTTCTTCTAAGCATTTCATCAATTTCATTTCCTGCAAAACCACTGCCTACATCTACCTTCATCAACGGTGTGTTGCCATCACTGTCACACAGGTCGACCTTGCATTTCCTCTTGACTAGAAGAGCCACCACTGCTGGATTGCCATAGGCACAGGCATAATGTAGAGGGGTTCTATGCAAGTAAGAGGCTTTGTTAGGAATTCATAAGACACCTTTTGAAATATACAACTTTTCATGCAATTATAAACATTAGCTACTCGTAATTCCTCTATTTTCTTCTGAAGAAGGTACAATATTTATTAGCTGACATTACTTATTAAATTAATGAATAATTGGCCTATGTCATTGACACTTTCTTATTTCTTGTTTCTGATACTGCTGGCGATTGCACCCGGGGCACTCAATCATGGAGTCATATCCTAAGCACTTTTTATTATTATTTTTTTAAAAATTTTGATGCAGGGTCTCACTAAATTGCCTACCCTGGCCTTGAACTTCCAATGCTCCCGTCTCAGCATCCTAGTCACTGAAATTATGGGAATGTACCACTGTGCCTAGTCCCAATGATTTTACTTATTTTTGTTTGGTTTTTCATGGTGCTGGGGACCAGCACATGAAAATCCAGACTGGGAGCATTCTAGGTAAGGGCTCTACCAAAGAGCCACATCCCCAGAGCAGAGCAGCCAACTTGCCTAAAAAGAATAAGGCTTTGGAATTTAGCTCATCTTTGGTTTAAATTCTACTTTAAGCTCTGATGTACTAGTTATCCCATAGTCTTCCTATCCCTCATTTCTTCACTAATAAAGTAAGGATTAAAATGAGTAATTATCTCCCAGGATACTACTGTGATGCTTAATAAAGAATCTATGTAAAACATCTGAAGGGTTTCTAACACAAGCAACAGCTCCATAATTGGTAGCTATTGTAACTAAGATTATTGCTATTAATCAACAAAGAGTATTTCAATTAATAAAATAGTAGCAATATAGTGATTTTACAGGTATCTTTTTAAAACTGTATTTCAATGAGTCTTAAGATGCTTTTTTCCTATCATTTCAACCCTGACATAAGAATGCCACTAATAATTCAGGCTGCATTTCAATTATAATTGGCAGCATTAAATTTTTTACTTCATTCACAAAATAAAGGACCATTATAATCTATGGTGCCTTACCTTAAGTGAAATGCGAAACAAACAATAGATTTATGTCAGTTCTCATCACGTGGATAGCATTTAAATTCAGTTCTTAAATGTACTATAGGTAAAGCAGGCTGAATAATAAAAGCAAAAGACCAAACTAAAAGCAAAGTAATCTTTGCTTATTTTTTTCCCAAGTAATTTAAAGCCAAAGGAAAAAGAACACAAATGAATTAGTATTGGTTAAATTTGTTCAGTATTTAGACATACAGGATATATGTAAATCAGGTATTTCCAATGTTCAGTATTTAATACTTTAACTTTTCAAAAGGGAAGTTCACAATTTCCTATCTCCATAAATGCTTGATTGAAAAAGAGGAAGAACCGTTTCATTTGGTACTGAGTCCTATTCACTTCAGTTTTAATTAACTGTCACATAAATTTTTTAAGAAAATTCTATGAGATAGAATATGTTAACTACAAAATAAATAGCTGTGCAGTTTATGAGCATAAAAATAGGTATTCAGTTCATGAGTACAAATGAATAGAATTAAAAAATAGATGAGTATAGGTGAGAACTTCAGTATTTTTAAGTGAAACTTTTATAAAGCAATACTTTTGCAGTAGTAATAATCTTTCATACTTGCTTTCTTCTATTTTCATCAAGATGCAACCAGAACAAAATTATTAACCTATAGTTGCATATATGAAATGAAATGTATGTGTACTAATATCTACAATAGATGAAATGTACTATAGAACTTCTATATACAAGTTTACTAGAAGAAAATACAAATGCTTCTTTATGCTGGCAAAGACTGTTCTAAGAAAGAATGAATTGAAAAGAAAACTTCCTTTTGTTCTACCTCTCTTTTTAAAATCTATTATGCTGCTGCTGATGATGATGTTGTGCTGGGGACTGAACCCTTACCCTTGAGCTTGCCAGACAAGAAGTGCTCTAACACTGAACTACATTTCCAACCCTGGAATCTAATTTAAATCAAAGTACTCTTTTACAGATGATCAAGTGACAGTGACATATGAAATAGAAAAAAAAATATTTAGTATCCTTGGTAAGAGAAGAAATTTAAGTCTAACAAATGAAATACATTTCTCAGCTTCAATGTTTGAGAATAAAGAGCAGCAGCATTGGGCTATTAAGGTTTTAGCTGTTTAATGCTCCCCAAATAGATGACTTGATGGAAACTTCTGTGCATCATTTGAAATTGTGCAAGCTGCTACCTACCAAATTCCATTTTACTCTTCCAGATATTTGAGTATTCTTTTTATCCTATTCCAGTCCCTAATCTTTTGGCCATTGGTGAACAAGTAATTTGTGAAAGTTAATAATGTATTTTGATACATAGAATGACAAGTCTTTGTTCACTGCAAACATTTCCTTAGGTCATCATGACCCTAAAGGACTGCGTGTGGAACTCAAAAATGTACTGATATTTTTATTTGGTTTCTGTGAAATCGATAACCTCAGAAAGAGCTCACACTTTGGGTCAACGAGTATTCCTATGCACAAACCACCAGCAGGGCCTACCTTTGACATCCTTAGTCTCTTCAGAACAGGGTAGGACAAGGGCAGCAGCACGCATCTCTGCAGGATAGGCACCCTTTGTGTGCTGCTCCCTTGGCCCTAGTGACTGAGAGCCTGCAATGCCTGGATGCTCTCAACCAATGCTCTGCTCTACCTGCTTGAACACATTCTCAGTAATGGATAACTACAAGAAAGGATACTGGAACAGTGGAATCAGCAATCTGCAATTTTGTGCAGGAAGCTCTTCGCAGATGCTTTTTTAGTGTAGTGTGCCCGATGTGGTGACAAAATTGAAAAAGCATGTTGTGTTTGGTGCTTTGGAAAGTGTGAAAGCTGCTAGTGAGTCTAGTGTCCTCTCTCTGGAAAAGTACCTGCAGTTAAGGAAGTATTTGCAGAAAATTCAGGGATTGTCAACAAGTGCTGTTATGAAGATGGCTGGATGATCAGGATGACACCAAGTTATCCTTCAGGATTTGATGAACTAGTGAGTGGAGCATGTGAGAAATAAGTAAAAGCTTAGTTTAGGGGTGAAAGTCACACCCCTAAATAAACTAGTGTGAAATAATTTTTAAAACAAAACAAGAATGAACATGGAAACATCTTCCCAATTCAGAGTCTTGTAAGGCCCTCAGGACACAACAGATATCGTATCTGAAAACTTTCCTTAGCCCTGGTGTTGCTGTATTATGAGAATACTTTTCTCATACACTTTTCTTCATGCTTTTGAAAATGTGCACATTAACAGCTGCTGTGTATATCTAATTTTTTTTTTAAGTCAGTCACCCTATAGGGAAATTTTAAGTGTCTGGGAAACCAGTTGAAGTTTCGTTTTTGTTTATTTGCCCATTAGAAGTCCTGGGCACCGGACCTCCAAAGGTTGCAGATCCTGAATATCGAGGACTCCATGGGTATTTAAAGTCAAACATCCTGGTGAAAGGAGAACCGGTCTCCCTTCTGCTCTGCCCCCACCGGCACAGCCTGGATGGAGCAGGCTTCCATTCCAACAGCCCAGCTTTCCCCCATTGGCCCTGTGCCCCTCAGCCCCTGGCCTCCAGACCCTATTACCTATTTTTTTGGTCAGTATCATCAACATGACAGCCGCGTCCCAGATAGCGTTCAATTCTTTTCAGTTCACAATTTTTGGCAGCCTGGTGGATCTTCCCAAGGGGGTTATATCCAATAACCTTGGTCCCAAGGCTTAAATAAACAAACTTTTTCCAGGCTCTGGCCATTCCTGCAGACGTGGTCAACTGCCTGTGTCCAGCGGCCTACCAAGGCGGCTCCTCCATTAGCTATCCGCCAGCCTTTGGGCAAAACAGTCCTTGCTGGGAGACACTGGTAAACACAAGTGCGTGGGCACGCACGCAGGGTCACGCGCCACAATCTGCCTGGCCGTCAGTGATTGGCTCCTGGTGGGCCCGCCCCCTGCACTGTGCTCTGCGCCTGGCTCTTCTGTCCAGTAGGGGGAGCTGCAGTACCCCGTCCAGCTCCTGGGTCCCTAACACTTCTGCATCCATGACCTAATCCTCCACCACCACACACACACCACGCTGCACACTGAGCTTCCCTACCTGCAGCTCTCTGCCCAGTTCCACGCTAGGGCGTGGAGGAGGGCGTGTCTGCCCTCCTGGAGGACAGCAAGAATGCAGGAGCAGAATTGGGGTGAGTCCAGGAGGTGCACAGCACTCGCCGGACCTCGGGAACTCCAAGGAGAGTCTCCGCTGCAGTGCAGTGCAGCCTCTTCCAGCCGAGTTGGCCTTGGCAGTATGAGCTCCGGGGACAGGGCTCTGTGGCTGGGCATGGCCTGGAGTGCCTGGTTCCCTCCCTGCAGGGCCTAGGGCTTTATTTCATATCCCTGCCCCTGCTCCAATGCCTCTGGTTCCACCTGGCTCCTTACAGGTTTGGACCCACTCTCCCTGCCCATCACAGGATGATGAAGCCTCACTCAGAAGCAAGCCAGTCTTGGATCCTGAAAGCTTAACACCCGGTTCAGGTCCTTTACAGACCCTCCTTCATGGCATTTATCGTACTTAATTTGTTTTATCCCTAAATACTCACTGAAATGAAGGAGGCCCGACATACTAATTTGGACACTGTTCTCACCTACATAACTGACTCCCAGTTTGGCCTCCAGGACTCAAGTCAAACTTGTGAAACAAGTCAGTAGATGCATGGAGACACCCAGGGCCTCTCTGCTTCTCTAGGCTGTGACGTCAGGACCTCCACATATGGCCCACACCAGCCAGGATCTCCCTTGAGGAGCTTCTTCATTGGCAAGAGTTTCTTTGAAGAGATGAGCACCACACCCAGGTTCTCATACATGCTAGGGAAGCACTCTACTGCTAAGCCATATACCCAACAGCTGTGTCAATGCTTTTAAACAAAAAGTACACTAAAGTGGACTGGTGATGGTGGGGGTTGGAGGAAGTGACAATTGGAGGGAGCCACACATTGAACAGAGTTTGTGGTGGCAGACAAGGCCTTGTGAGGACCACACTCTAGGCTCTTAACACTGCTGAGGTTTGGGGAGATGCTTCTGTACCATGCCCACCCAAGAAGGAAACCCTGCCACCCAGCCTCTTCAGAACTAACTAATATTAATCAGACGGACCTAATAGACATATATGAATTCTCTGATCCATCAACCATGAATTTATTTGCTTTTCCATGAAACAATGAACATTCTTTAAAATAGTTCATATTTCCTGGTGCAGTGGAGCACAGCTGTAAACCCAGCAGCTTGGGAGGCTGACAGAAGGATCTGGAGTTCAGTGCCACCCTCAGCAATGCAGGGTGCTAAGCAACTCAGTGAGACCCTGTCTCTAAATAAAATAGGGCTGGGGATGTGGCTCAATGGTCAAGTGCCCCCGAGTTCAATCTTCAGTACCAAAATAAATAAATAAATAGACTTCATATTTTTGGGTACAAGGTAAATACAAGAAAGAGAGATACCTTCTTACATCCCATAAGATCATAAACTAATGAAGTGAGAAGTTAATGACAAGAAACAAACCATTTAATGCCTGGTGGTTAAAATACTCAATGAATTAGGATGGGATCACAGATAAAATCAGGAGAGAAATAACAATATTTTTCAGAAATAAATGAGAATACAGACGCATCAAAATCTATTGGGTAATTACCCCAAATCAATGACATACCTAAATACCAATGGGAAATCAAATGAAGGAGAAATTAGGAAAACTATCCCATTCACAATAGGACTCAAGAAAATAAAATACTTGGGAATAAACTGAACAAAAGATGTGAAAGACCTCTACTGTGAAAACTACAGAACACTAAAGAAAGAAATTAGGGCTGGGCTGTGGCTCAGTGGCAGAGTGCTCACCTAGCATGTGCCAGGCACTGGGTTCGATCCTTAGTTATATACAAAATAAAGGCATTCTGTCTGTCTACAACTACAACAAAATTTTTAAAAAGAAAGAAATTAAAGAAGACCTTAGAAGATGGAAAGATCTCCCATGCTCCTTTTTTTTATTATTGGTTGTTCACAACATTACAAAGCTCTTGACATATCATATTTCATACATTAGAATCAAGTGGGTTATGAACTCCCATTTTTACCCCAAATACAGATTGCAGAATCACATCGGTTACACATCACATTTTTAGGAAAGGTAGCAGAATACAACAGTCACTAATTCTCCCATGCTCCTTGACAGGCAGAATTAATATTGTCAAAATGGCCATACTACCCAAAGTGCTATACAAATTCAATGCAATTACTCTTAAAATCCCAATAACATTCTTCATAGAACTAGAAAAAGCAATCATAAAATTCATTTGGAAAAATTAGAGACCCAGAATAGCCAAAGCAGTCATTAGCAAGAAAAATGATGCAGGAGGCATCACAATCAATACCCGACCTTACACTACACCACCAAGCCATGGTAACAAAAACAGCATGGTATTGGCACCAAAACAGACACACAGAACAATGGTAAAGAACAGAAGACACAGAGAAAAACCCACATAAATACAGTTATTTCATACTAGAAAATGGCACCAAAAACATACACTGGAGAAAAGAGAGCATCTTCAACAAATGGTGCCGGGGAAACTAGAAACACACATGTAGCAAAGTGAAATTAAACCTCTACGTCTCACCCTGAACAAAACTCAAGTGGATCAAGGACTTAGGCAACACACCCTAGAGACCCTGCAGCTAACTGAAGAAAAAAGTAGGTCCAAGTCTCCACCATGTCAGCTTAGGAACTTACTTTCTTAACAAGACCTCTAAAGCACAAGAAAATCAAGAATCAATAAATGGGATAGAATTGAATAAGAAGGCTTTTAGCGTCTTCTCAGCAAAAGAATAACATGAAGAGAAAGCCTACTGAATGGGAGAAAATCTTTACCACATGCACTTCAGATACAGCGTTAATCTCCAGAATATATGAAGAGCTCGAAAAACTTCATACCAAATAAATAAATAGCCCAATCAATAAATGGGCTAAGGATCTGAACAGATATTTCACAGAAGAAATGAAATCAACAAATACATGAAAAAAATGTTCTTTTCTAGTAATTACAGAAATGCAAATCAAATCTACACTGCCATTTCATCTCACTCCAGTCAGAATGGCCATTATCAAGAATACAAGACACAATAAATGTTGGTGAGGATGTAGGGAAAGGTACACTCATACTTTGCTGGTAGGGAGGCAAACTGGTGCAACCACTATGGAAAGCAGTATGGAGATTCCTCGGAAAACTTGGAATTGACCCAGTTATCCCAATTCTCAGTTTATACCCTAAGGACTTAAAGTCAGCACACTACAGTGAAGCAGCCACATCAATGTTATAGCTGAACTATGAAACCAACCTAGGTGCTTTCAACAGATGAATAAAGAAAATGTGGTGTATATACACACAACCAGATATTACTCAGCCTTGAAGAATGAAATTATGGGATTTGGTGGTAAATGAATGGAGCTGGAGAATATCATGTTAAACAAAATTGGTTAATCCCTGAGAACCAAAGGGCGAATGTTTCCTCTGATTTTCAGATGCTAATTCAAAATAAGGGTTGGGGTGCCTAGGGAAGAACAGAGGTACTGTGGATCAGGCAGAGGGAAATGAAGGGAAGGGATGAGGAATAGGGGTAGAAAGGATAGCAGAATGGATCTGACATAATTACCCTATGTGCATATATGACTTCGTGACCAGTGTGAGTCTACACCATGTACGACCAGAAGAATGGGAAGTTATACTCCATTTATGTATGATCTGTCAAAGTGCATTCCACTGCTATGTGAAACTAAATAGGATGAATAAAAAATGCTTTTAGGTGCTCAGGAAGAAAAAACATCAAATAACTGGAAAAAGATTAAAAGGTGTATCAAAGATGAAAGCAGCATTAGAAATCACTTGATCCAATCCACCTAATTTACTACTGAAGAAACTTATTACAATACTAACATATGCCCAGCCAGAAGAGAAAATCAAATAATTATCAAAATTATAGTTCATAGGGCTGGGGTTGTGGCTCAGTGGTAGAATGTTTGCCTGGTATGTGTGAGGCACTGGGTTCGATTCTCAGCACCACATATAAATAAAATAAAGGTACATTAACAACTAAAAAATATTTTTTAAAAAAATTATAGTTCATATGGAATTATAGTTCATATCTGAAAAATGCTGATTGTGACAGATACTGAGAATGAAATTTTATAAGATGAAAGCAATTCTCATATTGAGGACATTTTTCTGGCTTAAAATTGGCACCCACTCTTCTCAAGGAAAAAGGTGATATGGGACTTTGGACATGGAGTCAAACTAATGGAGTTTCCCCCACTGCTATCTGTTTCCTTCTCTGGCTTTGTGTCCTTCATCCTTACAGCAAGTCATACTATTCCAGCACCAGGATGAATGATCACCCACAAGGATCACAGCAGGCACACGGGAGGAACACCAAAATTGAAGGTGAAGGAGTTAGAAGGGCTGTGCTATTACTGTCATCAATGCAGTGAACTGGCACTAGCTTCCCTATGTGCCCAACACCAGGAATCCTAAGACAAGTGAGGTGACATGGAGGTTTATCCATAAAGAAAAATGGAATCATGTCATTTGCAGGAAAATGGATGGACATCATTATGTCAAGCAAAATAAGTCAAACTCAGAAGGTCAAGGGTCATATTTTTTCTCTCATATGGGCAAGCTAGAGAGGAAATAGGAAAAAAAGGTGTGGGGGGATTATCTCAGGAAAATCAAAGGGAGATCAGTAAAGGAAACAGACCCAGGGGTGGGAGGCAGGCAGGGAGGGGAGAAGAGCTGGGGAGCAATATTGGCCAAATTATATCATTATTAGATTGTGTTCAGGTATGAATATCCAACAAAAAATCTCGTTATGTATAATTATAATGCATGAACTAAAAGATGTGGAAAGAAAAATGCCAACTGGCACTGATTATGTTTCAGCTCAAAAGTCTACAAACATCTGTAATCATTTTATGCCCTCTGTCTCTTGGAAGCCATATTCCATGTCTATACATATATAAGTATTTCTGCATGTGTGTATATTACTATGCCAAATGTATGCATATATTATAGATATGTAACACAATCAAGACTCACAAAAGAACTCAACCTATTCATAAACCGGACGAGCCCCTGGCCTTTTAAACTAAGACCCACTTAATTAAAGACAGTATGATTCATGCCCTTTATATAATGGTTTGTGGTTTTCTAGCTTACGTGCTTTTTGGTTGGGTCCTTTATGGATCTTATTCCCATTTTAAAATCCATACAAATATATTCATGTCCTAAAACAGAAAGGAACAATCTTTCCAATCTTGAAAGTAAAAAATAAAAATACCAGAGTCAAAATGCTATTATATATTTTCCAGCATCCAAAATAATGCTAAATGCAGGCTGGGGCTGGGGCTCAGCAGTAGCACAATTGCCTGGCATGCGTGAGGCACTGGGTTCGAGTCTCAGCACCACATATAAGTAATAAATAAAATAAGGGTCTATCAACAACTAATTTATATATATATATATATATATATATATATATATATATATATATATATATTATATATATATAAAAAACAAAATAGTGCTAAATGCAAAGGAGGTACTAAGAAGGACTTTCTGAATAACAAATAAGTAACCTTATCCATATGCCTTATAAAGGCAACATTAAAATACTTACATAATATAGAATTTATGGTAGCTTATAGTTTTGGATATCTAATTATACGAGCATTTACTCCCTGTTGAAGAGCATTTATGTTTGTGGTTCAGGGACAGATCCTCCGTTTCTACACCATTCTCATACTGCCAACCACAGGAAAGTTCATTACTGAATTCTCACTCTGTCATATGGTCAAGAACTAATGGGGGACAAGGGAATGCCATTCAATTGTAATTCATATAATTTTAAGAGTTTCTTTAAAATCATGTCACTCTATTACAATCATTTTTTAAAAAATAAGAATGGTTTATAAGTATGAAGAAGGAGGGAGTCAAAAATCTCTTATTTTATTACATCTGCAATAGAAATGTACCTTGATATTTGTGATTCAGACACATCAAATTTTTATTTTGCCTGTTGGGTACAAATATTTAGTTTTCCATACAAATCCATACCATATTTACTTACGGCACCCTGTCAGAAAGTAGATTTAGGTGGCAATATCTGATATTTAAAATTTGTGTAGTGACTATGGTTCTCAAAATATCCATGGAAAACACGCTTATGATTTGTCTTGAGAAAATTATCACTAAATATTAAATCTACAGTTGCAAGATAAATCTTAATGAGAACATCGCAGTGAAATTTCCCACAGGTGGTTAACAAGTTATAACATAACTGTTAGCATAATTGCAGCCATCGTCCTTTTCCCCACCCCCATTTTATGAATACTGTTCTTATTCCCAAGAAATGGAAAGCAGCCTGAGATAAACTCTACTGGCCTAGAGACATGCTGGTCTCTCCCTGTTCTCTGAGAGACAGGAGACAACTTAACAGAGCCTGAGGTGGGGACATGCTGGTTTCCCTGTTCTTTCCTGGAGAAGATAAAGGAAATGGCGCTTTCCCTGTCCCCCTGTGAAAGAGGAAAACTACCTGTCTCTGTTCCCCAGAAACAAACTTGCCTTCTACAAGATCAGGGGATGCTCACTCTGTCAGTCAGGACTAAACCCGCCCCTGGCACCGTGGCCATGATTCTAGCCCGTAAAGGGAAATTAAAGGTGGCATTGCTGCTGCTGTCGCTGCTTTGTGCAGAGCAGCCTTGTCAGGCTCCTGACAATAAACCCCGCTTCCTGTCCCAGGTGTGTGTGTGTGATCAGTCCTGCGCCACTCCTCTCAGTAACTACCATTATAGCTGAGGAGGATGTGAGTGGGTTCCCAAATGCATTTATAACTTGCAGCTTTTAATTTATATTTTCCTTCTCTTCGAATAAAGCACCCAGGCCTGAAGAACTCTCCAAATCATTTGAGATAAGTTCATGCATATTTACTAAGAACATTTCCTGGAGGGTCTGATGGATCAAATTATATTACAGTCAGCTTTGTCCAATTTTAGTTAGAAGAGAAACTTACATTGAAGCAAAATTGGTATCACTGAAAATGTAAACCTTATATAAAATTGAGATACACTGAGTTCTTCAAAATAGCCTTAAAACCTAGAAAAGAATAAACTGAAAAACAAAAGCTCAAAATTTTGATAAAAATTATCTCCTTCCCTGTTAATAATTATTAATATGACTAATACACCAGAAATCAATTTAAAGGAGGAAAGTTTATTTTTGCTCACATTTTCAAAGCTTTCAGTCCATGGCTGGCAAATACCATTTCTTGGGGTCCAAGGTCAATGACAGCATCATGGCAAAGGTAGAGAAGAACATAGAGATTCAGGTTAATGGCATTAAACTTTTTGATGAAATAACATTAGAAAAAATTTCAAACATTACAAATAAGTCATACACATACACAATCCATACAGAATCCCAAGGAGAAAAGGTTAAGGAAAATAGCAGCCCTGGGGGCCGGGATGGTGGCTCAATGGCAGAGCGCTTGCCTAGCATGTGTGAAGCACTGGGTTCAATTCTCAGCACCACATACAAATAAATAAAATAAAAACCCACTGACAACTAAAACATTTTTATAAAAAGCAGCCCTGCAAGACATATCATAACCAAAATGATTAACATAGGAAAGAAGGAGAAATAATGAAAGATACACCAGAAAAACATCAGGTCACATTTATTTACATTCATATAAACTTATATTTGTATAAGTTTGATTATATTTATTTATAATGCCTCACTTCAAACTTCTCACCTTGGACTCTAAGATCAAGGGAGTTTGGAATGAAATATTCCAAGCTTTGAAAGAAAAACACTTGCCAACCAAGACTGCTACATCCAGCAAAGTTATGAACAGAACTAAAAATATCATAAGTGAAATAATTTAGATGCAGAATGTAAAGTGTTGTGTGTTTTATCTCCGATGCAAAAGCTAGAGAGAAATATGAAGAACAAACAGGGGATCACATAAAAATAGGAAGAAAATCACACAGCGATGAGCTACCTGACTGGTTACAAAGATGTAAGAGGGTAAAGGAGTAGCTACAGGATGAAATGTACTTTGGAATAAATAAAAATGCCCTGAAGTTTCTGAGAATTCTCTCTCAATGAGGACTTAAATTAAAAACAAAAGTCTATGCCCTAAGAAACATCAGATGAGTTAAGTGCCAGAGGAGAGGTACACTGCACATGTATCAACTGAGGCTATGGAGACAGCTCATTCATAAGTCCCCGGAGGGCAGCACAGAGTGCAGTGAGTGGAGGGCTGCTGGTACTGAGAAGAATCCCAGAACTCCTCACTTTCTTCACTTCAGTCATGGTTTTCATATCTTTTGGTAGATTCTTGGTTTTGACATGTCTGTCCTAAGTACAATTCAATATCCATTTTTGTCATCTTTGCTTCTGGTCCAATTCTGCAGTACATCACAGCTTCTTTCCTCAAGTAACCTCAAGTCCATGGACAAAGACTGGTTCTCCAACATAAATACAAGTACACAGTCTGCTCTGATCAGCTACTGATGCACCAGGACCAAAAACATCATGTCTTAACCAGCAAACAGAGTGCAGGAACTTCCAAATCTCCAAACACAGCTGCCAAAACAGGGACAGACAGACAATGGCCCATGAGCAGAATGTCAATGTCATCAGCAGCACAGTTGATGCACGATATGCAACACTCACACACAGTGATCACCTACTGGGGTCATTATTATAAGGCCTGTTCCTGGGAAATGGGGTGCATGGTGTTAGCCAAAGACCAGTCACCAGACAATTCTACTCTCCTGAAAATACAAAGACCCCATCCATTCACAGCTCTACTTCCTTGGTCATAACAACTTCCTGTTCTCTCAACCCCAAACCTCAATAGAGGAGTAAGTCAGACTAGCACTATGCATCCGTTTCTTAACACTGATCTTAGATTGGTCTTTCCTTTTTCTCTTTCTCCTTGTGACTTTGAGAAGGTTCACTTCACAGTACTGATCAAATGCACCCACAACCTTCAGACACACAGCTGAGCTCCCAGAGAAGCAACCTGTGAAATTTGCTGGAGGCCTTCCCCCTGACGCAGGGCCTATACTGCAGGGATTCTTAGAAGGTCCACACACTATTCCAGCTCCTGCAGTATCTGGCTTCTCAACTGCCGGGCCTCCCTGCTCCATGCTCGGAAGCCAGCTGCCAACATTGAGGGCTCCTTCTTCCCTTCAAGCACAAACAGGGAAGAGGTTTTGCTCCTGGAGCTGTAGGTCTCACCAAGGTAGGATCCTCCATCTTGGCATGCTGTGGTTGTTTGGGGGATTGGGGGTACGAAGTACAACATGCTGGCATTTACATCAGGACACCTGCGTGTTCAACTTTTCAGTGGCAAGGTACCTCTTAAGATGGGTGAGCCTTAAGATACGTTGACTGTGACAGCAAAGTGTTACCAAAGACTCAGCTTATACAACTTGAAGACAAATGCCAGTGGGAAGACACTGGTTACTGGCAAAGGTAAAATAAACTGCCAAGTAGCAGAAGAGATACAAAAACCGTTTGGGGCAATGTGAGTTTGTTTTAAGTTATAAGAGTCATTGGTATACAAGAAATGAAACCAAGAACCCATCAACTACAGGGGAAAAGTCACAAGTAAGATGAATCAAGTGTGGCAAAGCCCTGCACTGAGCATTTGCACAAGACTCCTTATAAGGAGAAAAAAACCAGTGCCAGATGGTGTTCAGAACCTGGATTTCACACTCACTGTTTCAATATGCTTAATAAGCAAAGGAAGGTCCCCTCTAAATAACACTCCCATACATTTACCATGAAACACCTCCCCTACCCTGCAGCCACCCTACCTCACCCCCAGGTGCAGGCCCTACATCCTCGAGGACACATATCCCTAGAGGGTGTGTGTCCCCAAGCTTGGCATTCTCTAACCTCTGCAAGGATCACTCAGCCAATGTCCAGACTCAAACTGCTACTCCTCAGCCAGTAGCCCCTGAACTGCCTCCCACCACTTCCCCTCCCCACACATTCTAACCCCCACATGTAGGCCCCAACTAACCCCCAGTTTGTGCCATTCCCCTGGAGTCAAGCACTACCCAGGTCTGGGGGGCTCTCTTCCATCCTCAAGCATTGGTGGTATCTGCCAAGTGGATGTTGAACCAGAGCCCACACTGCCTTGCTGCCCAAATGCAAACCAGTGCCTCCTACCTTGCAGCAGGGCCTCCAAGGCTCTCCATCCACTGACTCACGGCCAGCCTCAGAATCTCTCTCCAGCACCTGCAAGATCACACTTGGTTTGAGTGTGAGACCTGATGTTTCTAGGGGTCATTCCCTTGGCACTGGAGCATCATCCTTCCTATTCTACTTGGCGTCCCATCTCATCAACACAACCTGTCATACAAAGAAAAGAAATGAGAGTGCAAAGTTATCAGGAAATGCTCTTCATCAGAAACTGACCTGAGGCTCGGAAACCTTCAACTCAGCAATCAAGACCTGAAAACTACCAGGCCACGGATCATAGGCAACGGTGCTACTCTTTCCATACACTTCTAATACCAACCACAGTGTTTTACTAAGCATTCAGATAACAGGGATACATTTATCAACATTGAGCACGAACAGAATGAGCTAAAATAACCCATGTTAATATTTAACTACCACGGATGTGTACAACTCTGACACATCTAAGTTTCTACTGGTCAAAATATAAACATCATTTACAACAGAATGTGAGAGAAAATAAGAACTTCACTCCCACATGACTTTTTTTTTTAAGTTTACATACAGAAGGAAACTGGAAGCAAGACAGATAAGGAAAGGCACGGCAATGTCCTCACCATTATGACAGTACTAACAGATCAAGGCTAACCTAAAACAATTCCAGATTCTTCGATCTAGGAAAGATACACACAAATCTCAATATATGGCTAAATTTTTCTCACCACATAACACTTTTCTGTTCAGAGATACTTTGAAGGATCATACTGCAGAATCCTTTGTCCTTCATACTTGAGAATGTCATGGTCCCCCTCAGGCTCAGAATAGTGGTGCCAGGATAAATCCTCAAAATACTTTTGAGCACTTAATTGTACACCTGTGAATTCTATTTGGACTCAAAGTCATCTCATCATGCACTTCAAAAAGAATCTCCTGTGGTCTTTCCCAGTGTCTATATAGACACTGGGGACCGTGTTGACGAACACCACTGGACAGCTACTCTGCTTATTGGGAAAGACCTAAAAGAAAAGTCAAGAAGAAGTACACAAAATGTTTCTGGTAACATTAAGTTGTGCATGGACGTGGGAATCTTTAGCATACAAAAGAGTGGATACCTACCATTCATTGAACTGGGATGAATGACCAGTGAAGAAGAAAATACCCACTCCTGAGACCAGCTCACCTGTTTACAGACCTGCACTGGAAACCTGCAGGTTCTTCTTCAGAGGAAACACTACCACTAGCAGCTCACATTCTGAAACTTGACTTCAAATGACATCGCTTCAGGACACTTATTAATGAAAGAAATCTCTCCTCTGTTCCACTCCAAGTATGCTTCCCCTGCCCACTCCAAGCCCCAGATCCTAAAGCCCCAAGACACCCAACCCCTCCCTATTCCGAAGATTGGCATGCTATCACCTCTGCAAGGCTGCTGCCCTCAACACACACCCAGACTTCAGTTCCTCTGCTCGGCAGAGAACCCCTGCACCAGGGTCCAATGGTCTCCCCTCCCCTGTCTCCTTCTCACCCCAACCTTCCTCAGCAAGACTGTGCTGGTCCCCTGGAGCCTCCCCTACCTGCTGCTGGGGTTGGGCTGGCAGGTGACATCATCCAGGACGGTATAGAAGAGTCCAGGTACCACAGTCCATCCTCCTGGGAATGCAACCCTGCTTACATGAAGCAGGAAGTTTGTAATTCTTACTGAATTGAGATTAAATGTCATCTGTATTTACCTTGGGCTTCCCATCCAGGATCTGCTAACAGCTCTCATGTTTTCCGTGAGCCGTTCTTGTCATTTTCTTTGTACCTCTTCTATCTATAATAAAGTACACACTAAAAAAGGCTCATTTTCAGGAAACTTCAAAAGTTTTTGTGCATTTTTTAAAAATAAAAGACCTTTTAATCTATATTGTAAACACATGGTGTCCTGCTCAAGAATTACCCTTCCATGCACAGTACTCTGGAGAAAAGTTTTGAAACAGGATGATGGGTACACAGGAAACGGTGGGATGGTGGGATGGCCCCCAGACCAACAAATCCTTTCATTCATCCAAGCAGCAGGGACCGCTGCACAGTGGTCCAGCACCCCTGCCTCGATGGCAAGGGACAAGAAAAGTCAATTACAAAGGGACCCCAGACACAGGGACCCCAAAACCAGAAAACAAGAGCCTGGCCCCGGCCCATGCCTGTACCCCAACGGCGTGGAACACGGAGGAGAATCCTGGGTTCAAAGCCAGGCTCGGCAAATGAGCCCGGCCCCCCACGCCAAGCCAGGCCTGGGCCCCGGCCCTAGCCCCCGCCCTGACCCGCCCAGCCAGGCCCCGGCCCTAACCCTGACCCGAGAGAGGCCCTGGCCTCAGCCCCGGACCGGACCCAACGCGCCGAGCGAGGCCCAGGCCCCAGGCCCCAGTCTGAGGCACCAAGCCAGGCCCTGGCCCTGACCTTGACCCTGACGCGCCAGAGCGAGGCCCAGGCCCCAGCCCCAGCCCCAGCCCCGACTCTGAGGCGCCAAGCCAGGCCCTGGCCCCGGCCCTAACCCTGACCCTGACCCTGACCCTGACCCTGACGAGACGAGAGAGGCCCCGGCCTCAGCCCCGACGCCGCCAAGTGGAGCCAGGCCCCAGCCCCGGACCCGACTCTGAAGCGCCACCAAGCAAGGCCCTGGCCCTGACCCTGATCCTGACCCGCCACAGAGAGGCCCCGGCCTCAGCCCCGACGCCGCCAAGCCGAGCCGAGCCAGGTCCCGGCCCCGACCCTGAGGCACCGAGCGAGGCCCCAGCCCCGGCCCCAACGCATCCCGAGCGAGGCCCTGGCCCCGACCCTGAGGCGTAGAGCGAGGCCCCGACTCCGCCCTCGCCGAGCCGAGCCAGGCCCGGGTCGACCCTGACCCTAAAGCGCCGAGCGAGGTCCCCCGTCCTCAGCCCCGACGCCGCCCAGCCGAGCCGAGCCAGGTCCCGGCCCCGACCCTGAGGCACCGAGCGAGGCCCCAGCCACGGCCCAGTCGCGCAGAGTGAGGCCCCGACCCTGCCCCGCCGAGCGAGGCCCGGAACTCCGGCCGCGGCACACGCCCAGAATGACGCTGCCCCTGCGAACCCAACACCACGCGGGGACAGAGCCGGTGCCCAGGCGGCAGGGGAAGCCGCAGCGGCAGGGGAAGCCGCAGCAGCCGCCACGCGCTACCCGCTCGGGGCGGCCCAGCTCAACCTGAGGCGCCTGCTTCCCAGCGAGGAGCCTCGGCCGTAGCACCGCCTGCGCGAGGGACGCGCCCAGGGTCTTCGCTTCTGTCCCGCGGGAGCCCAGGACCAGCGGCGGGAGGGCGCCCCAGCGTCTGGGGCCCCCACTGCCTCCCGGCCACCACCTACCGTGGCTCCTCCCGGCCTGTCGTCTGGCTGCGGGCCCAGGGCCGGAACAGGACCTCGGAGCGTCGCGTGCTCCTGGTTCCACGTCGCCCAGGCCCTCCTTCCCCCATCGCCGTCCCAGGTCTGGCACCTCAGCCACTGACCACAGGTTCCACAGCGCATCCTCTTTAATACCGACCGTTGACGCACGACGCACGACGGGGAGGCGTTCTGGGGGCGTGCGCGTGGGGGGGGGCGTGCGCGTGGGGGGGGGGCGTGCGCGTGGGGGGGGGCGTGTGCCTGTGGGGGGACGTGCGCGGGGGGGGGAACGTGCGCGGGGGGGGGGACGTGCGCGGGGGGGGGGGGGACGTGCACGGGGGTCGTGCGCGTGGGGGGGGCGTGCGCGTGGCGGGGCGTGCGCGTGGGGGGGGCGTGCGCGTCTGAGGTGACAGGAGCAGACCCTGAAAGCTTGTTTGACCCCACTGCCTGGTGGCCATGTGCCACCCCCTCCAGGCTCCCGCCAAGGGGGCATTGGCTCTGTGATGGATTCGTTTCTCGGCGTTTTCCACCAGGCCAACCTCACCTACCTGTGAGGGGGAGGCCCCGGGTCTGGATGCATCCAAGGCTCTGTCCAGGGGCGTGGCTCTGCACCTGGAGCATCCCATCTTCTCAGTGGGTCCCGGCTCCCAGCTGTCATCTGTCCTGATCTGGCCCAGAGCAGAACACCGAGGAGGCAGCGTGAGGGGCCCCCTTGCCTCCGGGAGGCCAAGAGCTGCGTGTGCACGGGTGTCTGCTCCCCACCTGGTCCTGGCCCCTGGGATTCCACACCATGGGCCCAAGGCCATGCAAACTCCCCACAGACGGGACCCAGGAGGCTTCTCGCAGAAGCCAGGCTGGTTGCAGGGTCCTGAGCCTCACTGGCACTGGCCGGCACCTCCTCGTGCCCTGCAGCGGCCCTGCCCTCTCCAGCCGCGGCCCGCTGCTGCTGCAGAATGAATGCAGAGAAGCAGAGTCAGAGCCATGAGGCTGCCTCTGCTCCGGCTGGGCGGGGTCAGCAGCACAGTCCCCATGGTGCCCACTACACTGGAGCCCGGGGTCTCCTCCAGCAAAGTCGGGGGAGGTCCATCAGGGAACAGTGGTTCCCTCCAAGGCGCTGGCCTAGCCGGGCAGAGCCATCACAGAGGTCGCATGGGATCACGCTGACCCGGGGCCAGGCACTGTCCGGAGACAGGAAGCACCCTTAGCCAGGCCCCTCGGTCTCCCGCTGGGGAGCACCCCCAGGGTCACGGCGGGGCGACGGCTCTGCCGCCATTTTGAGACATCAGAGAAGCAGCTGCCTGGCTCCTGCCGCGGCCCCTGGCTTCCTGCTCCCTGCCTGCACCCCAAGTCTCTTCTCTCCCCAGACTCTTGGTGCCGTGGAGGTCTCCAGCACCAAGGAATCCCTCGTCCACCCCGAGCGGGGCGGGAGCGTGGTTCGGGGGACAGCCCCCACACAAGACACACCATGTGCGCAGAGAAGCCCTGATAAAATGGAGTGGGGAGTCCATGACAGGAGCCTGCACTCACACACGTCTGTGTCAGGCCTCGTCACAGGACCTGGAGGCCACTGTGTTCAGATAAGCCACTTACACAAGGACGGTGGCGAGGGCTGTGTCCACTGGTGACAGTGTCCATGTAGGGAGCTCCTGGAACAAAGGACTTGGCTCAGAGCCACTGGCATGGGCCCCTTCTCTCTGCGTCCCCTTGCCTGGCCCACAGCCAGGTGATGAGGCCACAGGGTGCTGATCTGCAGCAGGAGGGCAGGGGCTGGCCGGCCTGCAGACTCTTGCTGGTGGCCTTGCCAGACAGCTGGCCGAGGTGCGGGCAAGGGTGCAGGGTGCCGGGCACAGGGTGCCCCAGGGTGCAAAACCTAACGGGCTGAGGAGGCAGGACTGAAGGTGATGTGGTATCCTGTGTGGGGTTCTGGGACGGGGACTGGGTGCAAGGAGGAGCCAGAGAGGCCTGTACAAAGTGAGTTTGATTCCTATCATGAGCCCATGGGGCTCACGGTGTGACCATTGTCCCTTACAAACAAGGGTGGGTCACACGGGAGCGTCCTATTCACTCTCCAGTTTCCCGTAAATCTAAAGTGGTTCCAAAAAGTCAGGGAGGTGCCACTCTCGGGTGTCCATCCTGCACCATTGACCGCAGAGGAGCACCTCCTTAGATTTCCTCTCTCTTCTTGTGGTGCTGGAGAGGGGACCCAGGGCTTTGTCACTAAGCACGCCCAGCTGCCCCCTTGTCCCTGCACCACCCCCTCCTCCCCATCTGGAGGCCCTGATCTTCTCATCAGTGCCACAGAGGAAGGGAAGCAGGTGCAGGGGTCAGAGGCGGGGAGGGGCCCTCTGGTGGCAAGGATGAAACCCAAGAGGCCGTGGGGAACTGGAACTGTGGTGGGCCCAGCTTCTGGTCTGGAGCTCTTTTCCATCTGTTCCTCCCGTTTGGGCCTTCTAGAATATTCTGTGGAAATCCCACAGATGCCCACAAGTGTACATGAGCTGGGCCTGGCCAGCACTGTCCATCGCTCTGGGAAGTGAAAGCTGGGCCCTGGCCCTGTGGGTGTGGCTCCCGGGGGTCATCTCCCTGAGCCTCAAGAGCAAGGCAGGGGCAGCCGTCTCCATTCCCTGCAGCTGACATGGATGGCCTGTTGCTGGGTCAGCAGGAGCCCCCAGGTCAGGGCCACCACTGAGATGGAGAATCAGCGCATGCCCACTCTGCAGGAGCCCCGCAGGAACTCACCTGGCCACCATGTGCCAGGTGAAAGAGCCTCCCCCCAGGGCAGGTCTGCCGGGACCTCGGACGTGACCTTATTTGGAAATAGGGTCTTGGCAGATGGGTTAGCATGAGGTTGCCCTGGACTGGCAGAAACGGGAGGGGCCACTAGCCAGGGGGGCCTGGGGCTGCAGGAACTGGGGGCCGAAGAGCGTCCGCGCTCTGGCTGCTAGGGGCAGAGTGGCCCTGTGGACACCTTGATCCTAGGCTGACCCCATCCTGACCAGGGTCTGGACTGAACCCCAGTGTCCACTCCAGGCCTCCAGGAGGGAATTGATGCAGCCCATCCCAGGACAGCCCAGGACTGCCTCTCTGCAAGGGGAGGTCAGCAAGGCCTCTTCACACTGCCACCCACGGCAGCTGAGCAGCGTTCTCGGCACGGAGTGCTCTGTCCCCAGGGGACTACTCAGCTCATTCATCTGCCACTGTGACTTGTGGGCACTTCCCAGTGAGGGCTGATGTAGCCCCGTGCCCAGGAACGTCCCCACCTTGGCTTGGGCACCTGTGCCGTGCCTTTCACACACTGGGAGGCCACAGGGGGCACTGGCTCCAGAAACTCACTGTGCCCTTTCTGGGGGTGTGGAGTTAGCGGTTCGGCTCACCTGAGACCCCAGGCCTCCGCCTCAGCACTGAGCGTCCCTTGAAGCAAAGGAGACAAGGTGGAACTGAGACCCCAGGTGACTTCCAGGGGACTCGATGGCCAGGATTTTTGCCATCAGCAAGGGTCTGAAAAATATGTAAAGACCTGAGCTAAACCAGCCCAGATAGTGGGATCAACAGGCCCCTCCTCTTGGAGGATTAGATACCACGGGTCCACCCAGAACAGGTGTCAGGGTCAGCAGAGCTCGGGATTGAGCACAGGGCAGGGTGGGATTCTAGTCATGACCCCGAGCTGCCCCACGTGGGACGAGGCATGGATTTTCCTCTAGAGGAACCCAAAGAAAGGAAACAGAAGTGGGCAGGGTCTGAGGAGCCAGAGGACAATGTGACCCCATGAGGACTGGACTTGACACTGCATTTCCCCCTGCCGCTGAGGTGTGGAGGTTAGGGGCCTTGCCCAGGGAAGCAGGGCTGGGCCGAGTCTGCGAGGGCACGTGGTCACCAGCAGCCTCTGCTGATCCCCAGAAGCTCTGTGGCTGGCACCTCCCCACATTGCTCTGGCTTGGGGCACAGGGGTTCATGGCTGCATGTCCACCTGCCACTGGATGCTGGCAGCCCAAAAGGGCTTCGTGTGAATGGCCTCCCAGGTGGAAGACAAGTCGGGAGAACTCAGCCTGAGCCTGTGGAGACCCTGTGAAGTGTGGCCCACCCTGACCGGGGTCTGGGCTGAACCCAGTGTCCACTCCAGGCCTATCTCCCTGAGAGGTTCTTGGAGGGGATGGGCGCGGTCACCGTCACAGCAGGAACACAGCTCAGCTCACAGCTGTGGGGCACCCTGGACACCAGCCTCAGGTCCAAAGCAGTGTGGTCTTTGGGTCCCAAGGGACTCGCCCCGGAGCGGGGGCCTAAGTCACACGGGAACAGCAAGGACAGGCTGCCACGCAGGCCGGGGCAGGCGGCCTCCCTGCCTCCCTTCCCCAGGCTCTTGCTTCCGGAAGAGGAACTGTCCCTTCCAGCAGCTCCTGTTCCGAAGGCAGAGCTTCCAGAAGGTCCGGCAAGTCTCCCCCAGGCCACCCTGAAGCAAACCCCAGAACAGGGGCAATGCACCCCTGCAGCTGCCCACGGGCCTTGGCCTCCCAGAAGTCCCTGGACTCCAGAGGCTGGTGGACCCCAGACAGAGCAGGTGTCCTGGGAGAGGGGCCACTTCCCTGACCCCACCCGCCCTGCATGGGGGTCCTCTGGCCACCCCACTTCACAGGAGAGGGGGGACTTGGGAGGTGGAGCTGCCCGCTCAGCCCTCCCAGCTGGGACTCCACACAGAAAACCACCTCCGGGGTCCAACCGGGCAGTGCTCTGCCTGTTCTTCAGCTTCGGTTGAAAGAAGTTGGAGAATCTCCAGCCTCTAAAGTATTTTTTGTTTTTGTGCTGGGGGTTGAGCTCAAGGGAGCCTCACCACTGAGCCACACCCCAGCCCTTTTCAGTTATTTTTTAAATGTTGAGACGGAGTCTCACCAAGTCCCTCAGTCTGGCCTTGGACTTGTGATCCCCCGGCTCCTCCGGCCTCAGCCTCTGTCCGTGTTGGTGTGTGTCCCCAGCCCAGCTCCCAGCTGTTCTCACAGAAGGCACAGAGGAGCAAGGCCAGCAGATGGCCCTCCCATGGAGCTCAGCGGGCATCTGCACGGGGCCAGGGCCTGCAGGGAGCAGGGCATGTCCCCCGCGAGCCTTCTCGTGACACTCTCCTCCAAGTTGGCTCTCCCCTGACAGCTCATCCTCCACAGACCAGCTCCGGGGAATGAGCCAAGTTTAGCAATGACATGGGAGCAGCTTTCATGGAAGAGGCTGGCTCCGCGGCTCCGCTATGGCAGGGCTCCTTTCCCAGGAGGGCTACAGTCTTGGATAAAGTGTCACAACTGTGGGACAGTAAGCCCAGGGCTTTCTTGGACCCTTGTCCAGAAGGGCAAGCCCCCTGAAATGTTAGGAAATGTCACCAGCAAGCAAAGACAACTGCCCATGTGCACTGTGCCGAGGAGGACCTGCCTGGCGAAGCCTCCTTGGAGACCCGGAGGACCGGAGCCCGCGTGCCAGCCACCCAGCCAAAGTGATCTGTTGTGAGCTTCCCCAGCCCCTCCCCAACCTGAGTCAGGAGCTGCTGGGATTAAGGGATTCTGACAAGCTGGTGGGACTAACTGGAGCGTCCTACTGAGGACAGATGGCCTCGGGCTGCTGGGCTTCTTGTAGAGAGGGCGGCCCTGGGCTTTCACTGGAAGGGTAAAAGCCTTCCTGGGGGTGAGACCTGGGCCACCTGCCTGCTCACCTCCCACCCTTGCGAACGTCAGCAAGGGAGAGGGGACTTCTGGAACCTTCCATTACCCTATTTGACCCAGAGGATTTGCTCCCTAATGAACAGGTAGAGACGAGTTTGTGAAGGACCTGTTCACTGGGGGCACGTGTTTGAAGCAGCTGAGCCCCTACTTGCAGAATTTAGTCGCTCTTTGCTTCAAGGGAAAGAACTGGGTCTTGTTGGAACTGGACCTCAGGAAGTGAGCAGGGCGGGCCTCGGCACACGAGAGTCGGGGATTTCGGCTTGGCAGGAGGATGAAGCCTTGGACGGAGCCCAAGATACTTCTGGGGGGAGGATTTGCCTGTTCCCTGGAGACAGGACCAGATGCACGTGGGCTGCAAGATGGACGCTGAGGCCAGGCCCAGGAAGAGGGTGGGCTGGAGGTGGGGCAGGCCTGCGGGGTGCAGGGCCAGGCGCCTCTCCTGGGGCCGAGGTGTTCTGGTGCCAGGGTGTGGGGCTCCACACTGCATTCTGTGTCCAACACACGTGGGTCCAATCCCACCTCTCAGTTCCTGTTTTCTCAGGTAGGCTAAGGGATGTCTAGGGGCCCCATTTTCTCCGTAGGGTGGGGCAACATCACCCATCTCCCCATGTACGACTGCAGGGTCAGTTCACTTTCTCAGGAGCGACCAGTGGGCCCCACAGGTTCTGGACGAGGTGCTAGAGGGTGGCCTCTGCTGCCCACCCAGCCAGCCGTAGACCTGGGGGAGCCCCTTGGAGGCTCTGCTGCGGCGCCTCAACCTGGAAGGGGCAGGGCTTGCGGGACTCTTCCCTGCAGTGCGCCTACAGGAGCTGGAGGGTGCTCTCCACTGTCACCACCCCTGCAGATGTTTTGGAAGCAGGTGGAGGGCTGACAGACTCTTCAGGGGGCTGGGAGGCCCTGCCCAAGGCCGGGAGGACCAGAGTAGGTGCTAGTTTCCCTCTCTGGGGTCCTGGGGACAGGGAGGTTCCTGAGTCTCCCCACTTGCTAGAGGTCAGCAGTCCACACTCTCAACCAGGACCTAGTCCTACTGCCCACCCCCAGCCTCATGCCTGCTGACAGCTCAGGCCTGTGCGGGCTTCGGACAGCGCCCCAGGTGGGGGCTCCCCATGCAGCCCTGCTACCTGCCCGATGGCTGTGTGAGCCTGGGGGTCCACAGGAGAGGCCCGCCCAGTGGCCCCATCTCCTGCTCTGCCCATGGGAGCTGAGAGTAGCCCTGAGGCCCTGGTGCAGCAGGCCGGCTCTCTCCACCCACCTCCATCAGCAGCGCTGCCTGGGGGGACAGGCCCAGCTTCTCCAGGTGGCTTTGTGGACAGTGTCCAGACCCTTCACATCAGTGACAGTCGGGGAGCTGGGCAGGGTGGTGCTGTTCCCGTGCTGTTCACACCTAGTCAGGGCTCTCACGCTTCTTGGTGCCTCTCCTGTCACGCTGGTCCTAGCAGCGGCTGGGCTTCCTGTGCACCTGGATTCCGTGGGCTGAGTCCTCAAAGAACAGGGCTGGCTGACACTTGCTGAGGGACGGGCAGGGCGGTGGGGACCTAGGACACCCTGCTCTCATTTCAGGGGACGCCTGGTAGAAGCCTCATGGGGTACACCGCAAGTCCAGCCCCAAGCCCTGACCCCACTCTTTGGGGAGGAGAGCTGCCCCTGCCTGGCACCAAGGACTCACGTCCACCGTCTCCCAAATTCTTCTGGTATCAGGGAGCCAGCTGGAGCTGGGGGGCAGGAAGGATGGTGGAGTGCATGGGCAGGGGTCTACACAGACCCCCCCCCCTTCCACTCCTTTGTCTCATCAGTGACCAACGACACAATGCTTTTTTTTTTTTTTTTTTTTTTTTTTTGTGGTACCAGGGATTGAGCTCAGGGACACTCAACCACTGAGCCACACCCCAGCCGACCACTGAGCCACACCCCAGCCAACCACTGAGCCACACCCCAGCCGACCACTGAGCCACACCCCAGCCAACCACTGAGCCACACCCCAGCCGTATTTTGTATTCCATTTAGAGATGGGGCCTCACTGAGTGGCTCAGCACCTGGTAGTTGCAGAGGCTGGCTTTGAACTCACGCTCCTCCTGCCTCAGCCTCCTGCTGGGTTTACAGATGTGGCCACCACACCCAGTGAGACAAAATGCCATGAGCAAACTGGTTCAGTTCTTCTCCTTCCCCAGAGCCTGGAAGGAGCCTGAAGCCTCGGGACCCACCGGCCCCTCAGGAGAGGCCTCTCGAGGGCCCTTTACCACACCCCCATCCCTGGCCCCATTCCCTCCCCTCACCTGGAACTGGAGACCCTCCCAGGCCTGACAGTTTAGGGTGTGGACATGAGGTGTGCCCCAAAGCTCCAGTGTCCCTGCAGGGACATCCAGAGGTGTCTAGTCCCTGGGGCTCCTGAGCTCACCCAGGGTGACTGGACTGGCGGGTGGTCACTGTTGGCAGGTGGCCATGGCTGGAGCTGGTCGCTGGGGGCAGGCCCTGCGAGGGCACATGTGCCCCGCCGCCCCTTCCCGGGGCTTCCTGCAGAGAGCCGCTCTCCTCTCCTCCACCAGGCCCTTCCGCCACAAGGGCCCTGGCCGTACCTTGGGCAATGGAGTCGGCCATCTATGGACTGAGGCTCTGTTCTGTGAGCCCAAGTAAACTTTCCCTCCTTTAATTGTTCTTGCCGGGCATTTTGGTCACAGAGAGCTAACACGTGGCTGGAGCAGGGACCCCCAGTGAGACATCTCCATTCCTTGCGGTAGTTCTGCAGGAAGTCTCTCCTTCGTAAAACCCGCTGTTTCCCTTCTCAAAACCCCTGCCTCGGGCTGGGGATGTGGCTCAAGTGGTAGCGTGCTCGCCTGGCATGCATGCGGCCTGGGTTCGATCCTCCAGCACCACATACACATACAAACAAAGATGTTGTGTCCGCCAATAACTAATAAATAAATATTAAAAAAAAAAAAACCCTGCCTCGCGCCTACCCAAGCAGCCCGCCCTGCCCTGCCCCAGGAGGGGGCGACAAGTCCACCAGGCCAGCTCCCACCCAGTTCCTCCGGCCAGGCTGGCCTTCAGGGTCCCTCTCCAAGGTCAGCCCACTCCCTCCTGCAGGGTCCTGGGGGGGGAGGGTCCTCCCAGGGCCGAGGACTCTGCCCGTCCAGGGCTGGTGAAGCTCTTGAAGAGGAAGCCAGCACTGCCACCCAGCTCTGGGCCGCAGGGGCACCTGAGGGGTAGTGGGGGGCCAGTTACCGGTGCCAGGGAGCAGCCAGGCTGCTGGCCGGAGCCCATGTCCTGTCCTGCGAGTGGACAACATAGGCAGGGTGAGTGGCTACCTGCTGACCAGGCTGATGCCAGGCTGAGAGGAGCGGGGCGAGGGGAGGGGAAGGGCTGTGGGGCAGTGGGGGCTCTCCACTCCCACATGGTGCCTGAGGGAATAGCTTGAGGGTCTAGGACTGGTGTTGTCCCAGGGAGGGCCTGCCCCTCCCCTAGGTCACCTGGGAAAGGGGCTTTCTCCTAGCCAGCTGCTCCTGAGGACATGGGTGGGGATTGCTCAACCTGGGCCACTGTCCAGGCACACCAGGTGTTAAGCTCACAGTGGACGTCATCAGGAAGTGCCGCAGGGCAGGGGATTTGGCAGCCCCTCAGGAGTGCCCAAGGCGCCACCCCAGCAAGAGGGGTGTGGCCGCTGCTGGAGAATGGCCACCGCAGCTGGGGTAGCCAGTCGCCCACTGGGCTGTCACCCAGAGAAGCGGGGCTCGTGGCCAGTCTCCTGCCCCAGGTGGCGCCAGGGCTGGTGTCAGGGTGCCGAGCTGCTGTGTCACCAGCTGCCTGTTTCACTGTGTCAGGGCTGGGGGCCACATAAAAGGCGGACCAGGAACTGCCTGGAGGTGGGCAGCGGGACCGGCATGGACAGGCCCACTTCTTCCATTTCACAAAGTGGAGGGAGGGCACCTGCCCAAGGCCTCTCTGTGCCCATCCTCTCTGCATGGGAGGCACCTGCAAGTCCCGCTGCATGAGGAGGCAGCCAGCCCAGTTACCCTAATGGCAGATTGGGCCTGTGACCTAAGCCCTACACCCTCCCCACACCATTCTTGGACAAGGTCCCCAGGTCCCCAGAGCAGGTCCTGGCCCCACAGGTCGACACTGTGGTATGCCCCCTCCCTCCCCTTGCCTGGAATCCCCCATCTGGGTGCACCACACCAGCACTTTGGCCCCCCAGGCTGGGCCCCTCCACCTCAGGGCTCCCTCAGCTGCAGTCCCTGCCCTGGTCCTGCCCTGTCCCTGGCTGCCTTCCAGCCTGGCCACCCCAGGGTCCCACACTTGTAAGGTCGTGACATCCCCCGCACCTGTCCAGACCCTGATGACTGTGAGAGCGATATTGGGGGGGACCTGGAACATCCCAATACCCAATGTGGCCCCAAAGAAGAACACAGAAGCACCAGCGATTTTTAGAATCTCAGTCGCATTTCTTTAAAAACAAAAAGACCCCACAAATAGAACTCCCCACCCCACCAGCCCAGTGTAACAGGTTAGCCATTAACACAGAATAGAAGATGTACCAGCCACGAGTCACTAGCTCTGTGGATGCCACAGTGGATGGCCAAGGTGGCCGATTCAGACGCGGTGCCAATACACCACGGCTCCAGCCGGCCACCTGAAATAAATAAACACGGTGCCAATCATACCTCCACGTTAGTAAGTGTTAGGGGACAAACAGAGGCTGTCAGGCCAGGGTCTGCTATCCCAGGCCCTGCGGACTGTCGGCCATGCCTGGCTGGACAGCAGAGACTTCCCAGATGGGCCATGGTCCTACTATGCTCCTGGACACTAGCCGGCAAGTCAGAGTCAGCACCGTGGACACAGGCCCCAGAACCAGACGGACCCCTCTGACCTGCCTCGCAGGTGGGGGTCCCACGACCTAGCCATACCGACCTGGCCATACCGCACCCCAGGAACACGCTGCACCCTGCCAAGTGGCTGGCACTGCCCTCCTCCTGGGGGGGGGGGGTCAGTGGTCTGAAGCTGAGGTTGAGCTCCCAGTGCAAGACAGGAGCCTGCTGAGCTCTTCTCAGGCCTCAGAGTCCCTTCAGTCTGACCTGAAGAGAGGAACCGCTCTCTGCGGGTGACTTGCAGGGACTTCCTGACAGCTCAGCAAGAACAGTGTGGCCAGATGTGCTGGCCAGGCCTCAAGTGCCCCAGGGCACAACAAAGACAAAGCCCACCGGAGGCAGAGAGAGGAGAGCCCAGGAAGGCTTTGCTGTCTTCTGAGAGTGGGATGGGGCACGTGAGGGGAAGTCGAAACCCTGGCCACGGGGGAAGCGAGCCCAAGGGCTGAAGGGCTGCTGTGGTCAGTGGGAGGCAGAGGCCAGGGTCCCCAGCCGTGCCTTGCCTGCCTTCCTGGCTGTCCCTAGATGCACACAGCCCCATGGTCAACCCCAGGGACAGGCAGGGCTGGCTCTTGCTGCTGAAGGTTCGTTCTCCAGGGTTCGCAGGGCAGGAGCCATTTCGAGACTTTAAGGCAAAGACACAGCCAGGGCTCTTCTCTCTCAGCCCTACACCGGCGCTGGAGGGAAGAGGGCTGGAGCAGCTGGAGGTGCGCCCGCAGACAGGCACTGCCACGCCAGTGCAGGTCCTCAGTGCTCTGTGCAGCCACAGCATCGGGTCCCTTGGAGGCACAAGGCACTGTTGAGATGTCTCCCACCTCCTCCTGACCTCTCTAAACAGCAATCAGTTGGTGGCACTGACCTGACCCCAAATTTAAGTTGAATGCAGATGAACAGGGAAGGGAGAAGGCGGTGGGTCCCATGGGGGGGGCCACCAGGCCTGCCCCAGCTCACTGCTGGCACTGTGCCCGGGAGCCACCAGGGACATCCATCTTCCAGGACACCATTCGTACCAGAGTGTTCACAGCTGCTGTGGGTGCCGCCCTGGGCAGGGACGGTGAGGGGACGAGGGAGACCGGGAGCTGCTTTTCTGAGGGCGAGTTGTCTGCGCGTGGCCTTCGCGTGCTCCCTGCCAGCAGCGTCTGCCGCCAGCTAGGTCTCCTGTGGGACCACCTGCATGAGCTTCTGGCAAAGGACGGTCGTGGAGACTGCGGGAGAGGACACAGAGTGAGCGCGGCCAGGCCTCGGGCTGGGCCAGGCGTCCTTCTTGTGGAGACGAGGACCCACAAGCCCAGCTCCCACCTGACCTGTCCCCACACCGTGCCAAGCTGCAGGAGGACAGGAACTCCAAGTTTTGTGTGGCCCTCCAGACCGTGTGGTCAGCACTGGTGCCTCCCCAGGGCCTCCTGGCCAGCAGCACATTCTGCAACTCTCCGTCATGCCAGACTGCCCGGGCCAGCAGGCGAGGAGTGTGGGAGCAGGTGCAGCTGCCCACCCCAGAGCCCTGTGACTGCACAGCAACCTGGTGGCCTTGCCACTGTGCGTGTGCCCGGCCCACACTGCCCATGTCACCACTGTGCCCTGAGAACAGGCTGCCTGCGAAGGGCCCCAGGAACCGCCTGGCACTCTCTCTCCTTTTTCTTTGTGGTGCTGCCTGGCCAGCGCCACCCCCCCCCCCCAGCCACTTCCAGGGCCACCCTGGCACTTTCTACGCAGAGCCTGCCTGGGGAGGGAGACGGGTGGTTTCAGAACAAGGTTTCTGTCTTAAGTCTGCTCTGGGTGTGACCCTGCGTGAGATTCCACAGGGACCCAGGCTGGAGGAGAGTCCTGCTCAAATGATGGGTGGCTCAGCCCTTGGTGTGGGTCTCCTCGCCTGCACAGGGGCCACCCTAGAATCTTAGCTGGCAAGGCCCGCCGGTGCGGACTCTCTCAAGCCTGGCCTTCCACACGGGTGAGGACAGGGCCCACTCTGATGTGGACCACCCCGGGCCTGGCGCCTTCTCCTGCTCTGCCCAGGAAGGTCAGGCAGTGTGTCAAGGCTGGTGAGTGACAGTGGGCACTTCTCTGGCAACAGCAGCCTGGTTCTTGGGAACCCCTCTTTCTGAGATGAGCTGCTGCCCAGCTCTTGAGCTGGGAGTAGGTGGGTGTCCTCACCACTGACACCCTGCAGTGGCCAAAGGCCTGGCTGATGCCAGCCCATCTCGGCCAGTAGCCTGGACACTCACAGATGCCCTGGAGGAGCCACTTGGGCTTGTTCTGCCACCAGACCCCAAGGAAGTAGACAGGCAGCCCACTGAGGATGATGGCGAAGCCAATGCCACATTCCACAGGTGTCTTCCAGAAGGACACGGCGATGAGGAACAGGCAGGCCAGGATGAAGAAGACCGGCATGCCCAGGTTCACCTGGGGACAGCACAAAGCAGGGCGTCAGCAACCGGGCCTGGGCTCCTCCCGACCACCACACCCCGCCGAGTGACCTCCACCAGCCCACGGAGAGCTCCAGCCCATGTCCTGTGGCCAGCGGCGTGCCACCCTGGAGCCTCCCTGGGATCTGCGCCCGCCCCACCCACAGCCCCGGCCAGTGCCTGTGCTGACAGGGCAGGTGCTGACTTGCACCTTCCGCAGGGTCGGCCCCGGGGCACGAACTGAGCCCACGTCCGTAGCACTTCACCCCGGCCCTGGCACAGGCACCAGGCATGGAATGGCCCCAAGTCAGCAGAGGAATGAAAACAAGCAGCCGGGCTCCGGGGGTGGAGGGGGGCTGCTGGTTCCCACATCACAGACGCGGAGCCTCTGGGAAGGCCTGGCCACCCACCAGCAAGCAGAGTCCTGCCTGCTCAGAGGGCCCTTTGTGGGTGGACCAGGCACTCCTGCCCCAAACCCGCGGCCTGCAGACAGGCTGGGGCAGAAGCCGGGGCACAGGGAAGGCGGGGGCCGCAGAGGCCTGGGCAGCAGAGCCAGCTTCTCCCGGTCTGTCTGTGGGCGGTGCCGACAGGCCTGTTCTGAGAGCTCTGCTGTCCTGCACCCACAGGCGGCCAGGCTCAAGGGAACCGACTCCACGACAGTGCCCAGTCCCCTGGGAAAGCGTGCCCGCAGGACCTGGTGCCTGCACAAAGCCCTCCTGTGGACACCTGCCCCAGCTGTTGGGCTGGTCCCTGTGAAGGGTGGGGTGTCTAGCTGGCCACTCCTCCGACAGCCTTCCTGTGGGCCAGCCTTCCTATGGGCCCTCGTCAGGTGGAACATTAACCATATGTTAAAAGGTGCTACACTGGCTACCTGAGCTCCCAGGCTCAGGGCAAGGGGAGACCAGGGCGTCCTGGGCACTAAGTCACGGGGCTCCCTCCAGAGAGCCAGGCTCTTCCCCTCTCTAAAGACAGCTGGGGTGGGGTGGGGACAGGTCAAAGCCTGTGGTAGGAGCCAGTTATAATGACCTAGTACCAAAGGGAGCTGGCCGAGTGACAGGAGCTGCTGCCAGTGGCCACCTGTTGCTCCCAGGACTCCCAGTTGCCGTGCCCCCTCCACCGCTCATGCTCACGAAGCTGACTGCAGTTCCCAGAGCCCTCCAGAGGGCAGCAATGCCCTTTTGCTGGGGGGAGGTGGAGACTGGGAGGCCGCGCGGGTCCCACTCCTGCCTCAGGCTCCTCGGGACACTCCAGCCTGCTCTCTGCCTGCTCTCTGCCTGCGGCGCTGGCTGGACCCACCACCAGTACTCACCTTGATGGGCCGCTCCAGCTCAGGCTTCTTGAAGCGGAGCCAGACCATACCGATGATGGCCAGGGCCACGCAGAGCCAGTTGAAGAAGCTGAAGAAGTTGATGACGGAGAAGATGTCTTTGGAGAAGGCGTACAGCAGGGTCATGACGCACTGCCAGGAGAAAGGGGCTGGCTGAGCCCTGGGCAGGGCCATGCCCGATCCAGGGAGGATCGTGACCAGCCTCAGCCTCCAGCACATTGGGGTCGTGTGAGGTGCAGAGAGGCCAGGAGAGCGATGGGCTTCCAGGACAGTGGAGGTGCTGCCCACAGAGCAAGCACAGATGCCTGGACCCAACGCTTCTTGCACACCTTGCATCAAAGCAGCAACCTGGAACTAAACTATGCACCCACCAACTGGGGATCATAGTAAGTACAGAGTCCCCACGCTACACAGATGGCCGTTTCAAAACCAAGGTCAAGCTGGCCCTTTAAGCATGTCCAGAACTTCTGTGATACTTCTCTCTTTAAGAGGTGGAGCCTAACCCTGCTCCCCGAGGAATGGCACTTACGGACTCACTTTAACAACCAGGCCCAGGCAGCAAGGACAGCAGACCCGGCCGGGGCTAGGCCACAAAGCACACGGCCGTCTTGCTCTCTGGATCACATGTGCAGCGGGAGCCAGCGTCCCATCGCGAGGGTGCCCAAGCTCCCTGTGGAGAAGCCCGTGTGCCCACAACCTTTGGCCTCCTGTCCACAGCCCCTGCCATGCCCTTGGAGGGCAGCATGCCAATTGCAGTCATCAAGCTCTGAGACCAAGGTGGGCAGCCCCCGCTGGCGCTGCAGGATGTGGGAAGGTAAAGGCTTTGTGCTCTGGGCCCCGGGTTGGGTGGCTGTCACACAGAAGCAGAGAACTAACAAACAGGCTCAGAGAAGGAGAGAGAAAAGTGCACGGTGGATGCATGCCCAAGCCCAGAGGTGCCCGGACAGCCTCGGCAGTGGGACTGTCTACACCAGCACGTGCTGCAGAGTTAAAGTGCCTTCTCGGTGCCCGGGGCCTGGCTGACTAGAGCTCCCAGCCCCTGCAGCATCCCAGTCATGATCCGTGGCTCAGGGACAGTGGCCCTTCCCTGGCTGTCCCAGTCCTGCTCACAAGGTGGCGCTCTGGCTGCTCCAGAGCCCAGAGCGCCACTGTGTACACCTGGACAACACAGGTGGCGGGGCAGAGGGTGCAGGGCTGTGTGGCAGGCTTACCGTGAACACAAGGGACGGCATGGGTGTCAGGAGCTGTGGGTGGATCATGGACAGGATCGAGGGCAGGTGGCCTTCCCTGGACACCACGAAGAACAGCCTGTGGACAAAGCAGTGAGCAGTCAGGCCCACGACCCCACCCGTGGATGGAGGTGCCTACAGACAGCTGAAGGGTGGACCGCACCCTGCAAGTTGGGTCCCAGGAGCAGGGGCAGGAGCCCTGGTGGCCTCCCTCCAGCCCTCCTGGTGTTACTCCTGCAGTCCAGGAAGGGGCCTGCAGGACCCAGCAGTCCACCAGCTCCAGGGAGGGCGAAGGCAAAGGTCACACTTCCGGCCTCCCTGTCACCCGACCTCTACACACCAAACAGGACTCCAAGCACAGGCTGCAAAGCAGATGAGGCTGGCAGCCGGGCGACTCCCTCGACCCCAGGCGGGCACTCACCTGGAGGACGTGAACAGGGACCCGTTGACAGAGCCGAAGCAGGACAGGCCCACAAAGACGGGGATGATCCAGGACATGACTCCCAGGTGGTAGTTCCCAAAGTCCTGCAGGGACACAAGGACGTGAGCCCTGGGACCTCACCAGGGCCGACCCAGGACCCACTTGGCCTAATCCTGGCTTGTGCACACACAGCCATCCCTGGGATCAGTTCTGGACTGTGGGGACAGCTCAGGACAGTGGCCCTTCCCTGGCTGTCCCAGTCCTGCTCACAAGGTGGCACTCTGGCTGCTCCTGATGGCAGGCCCTCTGGTGGGCCTCCCTGGGTTGCCTGGCCCTGCCCAGCTGGCCTCTCGCCTGACCAAGAGCAGGTGCGGGTCTGGGGACGAGGATCTGCCTGCCTCACTTGGGGACTCTCACAGGGCCTGGTGAGTGGGTCTCTGCAAGCGCGGGATCTGAACCAAGTGAGACTCAGCCACAGCAAGGACACCCTGCTCCTCCCGCATGGGAGGGCAAGGGGCAGGAGCCAGAGGCCAAGGACACAGCCCAGGGGCAGTCTGTCCACCTGACCAACCGCAGACACGCTGATCATGGTAGAGGCCGCCTGGCATCTGTGGTTTCATCGCAGCCAAGGTTGAGGAGGATGCCACGCCCCGGCCAGCGGGGGAGCCCTCCTGTGACACCTTCCAAGGAGACTGAGGACAGCCGCACGGCCCTTCCAGGTAGGCGAGAGGCTGACATGCAGGGACAGCCTGGTCTCGGGCTCTTGGACCCCGGGGAGGCGGGCAGCTGTCTTACCACGGCCACAGCCTCGGATGTCAGCATCTGCTCAGTGGTCAGCGTGGTGAAGTAGGCCAGGTTCGTCAGCACGTACACCAGGGTGACGATGGGGAGGGAGATGATGATGGCCAGGGGCAGGTTCCTACAACAGGGAGGGGCTGGTTGTTGGAGCACAGCCCTGCGTGTCCCCACGTCTCAGCTGGCTTCTCGGGCAGGGGCCAGCTGCCTGGGCCTGGGGAGCCGGGCCACCTGGCTGGTGGCTCCATCTGCCTGCCTCGTTGCCCCTGATGGGGTCCTGTCTGAAGGCCCACAGCCCTGACCAGTCCCCACCCAGGACACCCTGGGGGCCAGGGCTGAGAGCCACCTCCGGGGGCGGGGGACCTTCATACACAAGCTGGAGTGGTCCAGAGGACAGAGGGCCACCCTTTGTGTACCTGGGGCTGCCGAGGGCATCTAATGCAGGACAGGTGTCCCAGGGGCACATGTGGTCCACTCCCAGGGCACAGCTTATTCCAGTTCACACAGGTGGACAGGGGCCCAGAAGCCAGCCCCGCCCATCACCCTAATTGTGAGCACCTGGCACAGCTCCCCAGAGGCCGAGCCGAGCCCACCAAAGGGTTTTGGATGGAACCAGCTTGTCCCTGTGACTTGTCCCTGTGATGTCTCCTTCACCCCTCCATGTACCTGTAGGGGTTGATCATCTCCTCTGTGACAAAGTTCAGGTAATTCCTAGAAATCAGGTTTCATTATGTCACCCCACAACCATTAGGAAAAAGATACAAACTCAGCAGGGAGCCCCCATAACCCCTGCGCGCCCCCTCACTCCACCCATCAGAGCCAACCCCGGTGAGCAGGGAAGGCCAGGGCCTGGGTTCCAGGTGGGATCGCACTGCGTCTGCCCAGTGGGGCCTGGGCGCACCAGGGCGGTCACTCCCACCTGCTCCTGCTCTCCCGCATCCCTGCCCACTCACCTCCCTCTAGCACCTTCCCACCTGCTGGCCATAGAGCTGCAGGTCCCAGCTGGGGAGGCTTCAAGCCTCTACCTTGTGCCTGTTCCGAGGACACAGAGAGGGACACATGCTACGGAGGCCTCAGGGGTCCTCTGACGGCCCTTCAGGGCGGCCTGGAGTTGGGATGCCCTTGAGAGGGCTTCCAGTGTCTGTCCTGCCTGTCCCCAGCTGCACACTTGAGTGCTGTGAGACCGTGAAGCGGCCAGACGTCCTGGAACCTACCATCCTCCGTAGGCAAAGAGGCCACTGTACAAGGCCAGCACGATGTTGCCCACGTCCAGGTTGGTGCCTTGGAAGGAGAACTCTGGGTTCAGATTAGACACGCCACCTGGCAAAGACCACGAGGGAACGCTGGTCAAAGGATGCCAGGCAGGGCCCTGCCGAGAGGAGCAGGGCAGGGGAACAAGCGGATGCGGGGGCCTCTCCCTGCCACCACCTGAACAGCCTGCTGAGCCCTGGCAGAAGAGAGCTGGGCCCCTCCCTGACATGGAGGGGCATGGCCTGGCCAGAGCCTCGGCCACTCCGAGAGAGGACAGGCAGCTCTGCAGACTTGGTCACTGCTGCCCATTTGGGTCAGGGTCACCACTTGGCTCAATGAGGGTGACCACCCCATTGGCCAAGGGACCCCAGTAGGATGACAGGAGAGAACACTGGGTGGACCCACGAAGGGTCCACTTGTCATTCACCCACCTGAAGCCTGTGCTTCAAACGCAGCACAGGACCTCCTACAGCAGACACTGCTGGGGCCCCTTGGAGGGTGGACAGCACTCCTGTTGGGGGTCCTTGTTCTTACAGCGCTCTGGACCTGGGAGTCTCCCGTAACTGGGCTGGGAGGCTGAGGACCCACCTGCCACCGGGACTGGCATCCTGAGAAAACCTCACCCAGCCCCGGGGGACAGCCTCCTGCTCTCCTGGTTATACTATGGTCAGCAAGCTGGCTGGACCCTGTGGGCTGGGGACAGGCATTCAGGACAGGCACTTTCAACAACGCCTCAGCTGAGCTGCCCACAGCCCCTCTAGGTTCTAACCCACCTGCTCTCCAGTGGAATATTCTGGAGTACCTTACTTCTGAGGAACCCAGCCACATTCCCAGCGCCTGGACCCAGACACTCTGCTGGGAGGGAGGGCATCTGTCCTACCAGTGGGGAAACTAAGGCATGGCCACGTGCCAGGGGTGTGAGGATCTGCCAGCCTGAGTAACACCCACCCACAGTGCTATGGCAGAGTAAGCCCCAGGGACTAGGGACACATGCCTGCCTGCTGGTGAGCAGCACTGGACCAAGCCAGCACACAGGACACTTCAGATCCCTGTTTTACCAACGGGTCACCACCACTGCCCTCCAGACTGGACAATAGCAGCCTCTTACCCACTAAGGACAAGACATGGGGCTGGGGACATGCTGAGGTCTCCTAGTCAGAGCCAGATACCTGCAGCCCAAGACCTTGGTGACCCCAGTGCCCATGTGGCACACCACTCTGGCCACCAGCTCAGGGGGCAATCATCACTCAAGATGGTCCAGAGTTCCTACTACAGGGCAGGACTTCCTGGGACTCGGCTCGACTTGGTGGCCTGAGACGGCCAAGCGCACGCTGGACCAGGTCCTCCCAACCAGCCATGTGGCTCTGTTCCTGGGACAGTGTGGCTCGGCCACCCTACCAGGACCTCCCCTGGAGGAGACGGCTGCCCAGGTGCAATGGGACAGTACCCCAGACCACCTAGCCTTGAGCACAGCTGGTCAGCTCCAGCTTCCCACCTGCCATCGGGTGGGAGATAGTGGGAGGGCAGGGTCAAGTCCCCCGGGAGGTGAAGCTCTGCCAAAGATTGTTGGCGTGGGCCCCCAACTGACACTGAGGCCCTGGAGGCTGGCTGTCCTGCCTGACCATGGACAGAGGGAGCATGGGGTGCAACAGGAGTCCAAGGACCTCAGCAAGCAGCAGAGCCCAGGAGTGTGGCCAGTCTCCGTCTACACTGGATACTGGCCCAGGAGGGAGGCCACAGCTCCACTGGCCACTTGACCAATCACAGGCTACCTTCTCTCCACAGGTGCCATGGGGTGGTACTAGGTCTGCTGGTCTGGACCCCGAGCTGTCCCTGGGCTGGGGCTGGCACGGCCTGATGTGGTTTGGGGGTGACCGTACAGAGCCAGGGCTCTACCTGCCCCAACTGTGCTGCTCAGCCACAGCTCTGCTCAGGGAGGCTGGTCCCTGCCCTCTCCAGGGCAGCCAGAGGCGGCAAGGCCACCCACGCAGGGTGGCAGCGGTTCTGTGGGAGGCTGGTGCTGGCCCCAAGGAGAAATGGGAGACACGCACCCTCCTGAGAAGATGACCCCAGAATGGCAGTCCCACCCCACGATGCCTGGACACTTTCCAGGTCGCCACAACTGGGTGACACAGAAGGGTTCAGGTCAGAGTGGCTGCTCAATGTCTGAAACGCCTGGCGCAGCCCCAGGCTGGGTCACACTGGCCTGTCCCCCACTGCCCAGGCCAGGCAGAGGTGACTTCCACAGCCTGCCATGGATGGAAAGGACTGCGCTGCCAGCTCAGGGAACGGACAGAAAGGACAATGTGGACCCAGCAGAGCTGGGTGCAGGCCTGGTCCAGCACAAAGCAGCTCCTACCACACTGAGGTGCAGGGCCTCACTGCCTCCTCTCCTGCTCTGGCCGCCCAGGGGCAGTGACTCCGTCCCAGGCAGTTCCTGGCTGGCAGCCTGTAGCAGCCCCTGAAGTCCCTCCCCTGGGTGTCCCCATCCCCACCCATAAAGCGCGCCTTCCTGAGGGGCTGGAGGAAGCCGAGGCACAAGCAGCGCTGAGAGCCCAGCAAACCAGAGGCCGCGTGGCCCTGGGAGCTGGTGGGGCCTGAGAACTGGGGGAGGGTGGGCGTGTGCAGAGACCCAGGAGAGAGGTTTCAGGGAAAGAGTCCAAGTCCCTGTCACACCAGTGCAGCCATGGGAACCACCCACCCCGGGGGACATGGAACTGCCCCTGCCCTCAGATTCCTCCCTGACAGATGCCGGGGAGGGAGGGTTCCCTTGATGGCCAAGTGCATAAGGGAATGGGACTGAGAGTCAAACTCTTCCCACCGGGGACGTGGCCAGCCCTGTGGCCCTGACTCAGGACAGAGGCTCCCCATGGCCACTGTGTCCCCCGAGATCTGCTTGGCCCTCGTGTTGAGGAAAGCCCTGGCTACAGCTTGCCAGGGCCCAGGCCTGGGAAACCCGTGATCTGGAGATGGCCAGCTCTGAGCTCACTCCTGTGCTCGGAGATGGGGGGAGCCTCAGAACCCCACCAGCCAGGCACAGCCCAGGCACACTTGCTGCAGGGAGAGGACCTCCATCCCTGGCAGCAGGAAGGCCACGCTTCCACTGGGGACAGCTGCCATCCTGTCCCTCACTCTGCCTCTGGGCTCCAGCACAGCGGTCAGACAGAGGAAGGCACTGAAGCGCGAGGCTTGCCGCCGGAGGGCAGGGGGAGCCCTATCTGAAGAGATGGTCTGAGCGGGCCAGTGAGGGCTGCAGTGGGACCCTCAGGAATTAGACAGGTGTCCCCACCATGTCTGGCAGAGAGACGGAGGCAGATCTGGGGCAAAGCAGCCATGGGCTCAGGGACGCCTGGAGCCTCCCAAGCTGGAACCCTAACCCTAACCCTCCCCAAGGACTCTGGTTTCAATTTTTTTTTTCTTTTCTTCTATGTCCTCCCCTGGAGACTTGGGAAGGACGGTCCTGACAACACCTTGACTTTGGACTTGAGACCTCCAGGACTATAGCAGATGGGCATCTGAAATCCATAGAAGCAGCCCTTTTGCCTTAAGATGAACATCGGCTGTCGCAGCCACCCAGTGCTGGGGGATCCTATGAGCCAACAGGCCAAGGTGCCCCCACTGTGTCTCGGACATGCCACCCTAGTTCTGGGCAATTCCCTATCTGGAAGATGGGCTGACCCTTGGCTGGTGCTGGGTGGACACTGGTGGGGCCTCAGACTCAGGGCCTCCATTGCTCTGTGTGGCTGCTGGCTCAGCGGGCTCAGGAGAAGGCGCAGTGCTGGCCACCCCAGGGCTCCCTCTGCCTGTCCCCTGGCCTGAGTGCAGGCCCATATTGCTCTGCCTTCGCCTTAAGTCTGGGAATGTGGACACGGCAGAAACCTGGTTCTGGGGATTACGGCTGGGACCAGATGGCATCTGTCCACCACGGTGAGTGGCATTGGCTTCTGGAAGTCTAGGAGCGGGCATCCTAGACTTGGCATCCGCGGCCCTGGCTTTGACTCCCAGCACCACACGTAGGTGGAACCAGCCCCTTCGCCTGGAGAGCAGCTCTGCCCAGCAACCCTGAGTAGGAAGGCCTTCCCAATCCACAGCCAAGGGCAGTAGAGGGCCCCTGTCAGGGCCATGGCAGTGACCGCCCCTCGTCCTGCTCGGGCTCCCCAGCCTCCATCCTGTGCTGACTGGCCCGGGGCACTGGAAGCCCATCTTCCTGCCCTCTGATCCCACCCTGCTGGCACAAGTGGTACATGTGACTTCCACATCTGTCATTCCTGTGGTGCAAGGACACACTTCAGACCTCTCGAGGAGCACCAGCGGGAGAGCGGCTCCCTGGGCAGTAGCTTCCTTAACCACAGAGCTTAAAGTGGCCACAGAGGCCCCATGAGGATGCCACATGGCCTGGCACTCCTGTCTCCAGGGCCTGGGTCACCCGCTGTGGAGGTCTGACCCTGAGTCTGGCATGAATCCAGAGGGTGCCTGGAGGCCCTCGGCAGGCCAACCCCATTCTAGAGTAACCCAAGTCCGCCAGAGCCCCCCTGTCAGACCGGCTCCCTGGACCCCTGTAAGGTGGGGCTGGCCTGGGGGGGGTCCCTCTAAGTTTTGCTTTGGCAGCCTGAGGCTGAGCAGTGGCTGGCTTCTTCTCCGTGAAGCCCCTGGACTATTTAGGATTCACTTTGAGGATCCCACCCCCTGCTGGCAGGGGTGGCCCCGAGCGCAGGTCTGAGGAGGACCGAGTGGTGTCCCCAGCTCAGACGATAGAGCCCTGAGACTCCTGCAGCTGCGGTTGGAAGTGGGCTTGGGAGAAGTGACTGAAGGCAGAGAGGACAAAGGGAAGTGTCCTTATCTGTGGAGACCCCAGGAGGCTCGCTCTCTCCACCAGGTGAAGTGACTGTGGGCAGGTGCCTTCTACAAAGCTCAGGTGGCCCCTGGCTGGAACCCGCCCTGCAAGAAGCTGCTCTCAGCATCCAGGACGTAGGGTCCCACCCTGGTCACCCCAGCCGGACTCCCAGGTGCTCTGGCCCCAGTGGGAAGCCAGCAGGAGCCTCAGCGTCAGGTAGAAGAGCGGTGGTGGCTTCTGGCAACCTCTCAGGCCCTTTGGGAACAGACCTGGAGCTGGACTCTCCCAGTAAGGCCGAGGCCCCTGCACTGTCCCCAGCGGTACTCAAGGACAGGGCTCGTGACCCTGCATGCCACCGGACTGGGACACTGCACTTCTCGGAGCCTGGGGGACCTTGCCACCTAAGAGCGCTGTAGAACACTCACTCCACAGACCAGGAGTGCCACACAGATCCGCGTCCCAGCCCCCGGCAGGTGACGCAGTGGGAGTCGGGCCCTGGGTGGGCAGCACTCAACCTCCAGGACACCTGGCAGCGAGGGGGTCTAACCCAGACTGCTCCCGGGAGGCGCGTGGAGGAGGAGAAGGGCTCTAGGAATGCCTCTCTCACCACCGTCCACCCAGCCTAACTGCTGGAGAAAGATAAGCAGGTCCCGCCCTGGGTGTCAGCCACAATGGCCCCTTGTGCCTCCCCAGCAGCAGTGCGGGGAGCGGCCCTCCTTCCCACTCCCACCCTGGCCGCCCGCTCGTGTTTGGGAACAGCCTGACCCTGGGCCAAGGCCATCGGGCTGTGTCACGAGTGAGGGCCATCTGACAAGATGGCCGAAGGCAGGTGGCGCCCATGCCCCACACACTCGTCGGCCACCCCCTCCCTGACGTGGTGCCCTGGGCTAACCTGCCCCAAGCGCGGACCCCATGCTGACTGCCTGCATCTGAAATGCCCATCTGAGCCGCGTGCATCCCGAAAGCACTGGACTAGACCCAGAGGCAGCACCCTGGCCCCGGCCCCCGCCCAGGGGCACCCTGGTCCTAACAGCCACAGATCAGCACTGGTCAGGACGACAGAGCCATGCAGCCGGTCACCTGGGGAGAAGGGACATTCCAAAGGGTGTTTCTGGGCGCCCCACCTGCGTCCAGAGCTCTCCTGCTCACAGGTCATGGGAACCCCAGCCCAGGGGGGGCAGGGCCAGTGGGGAGGACGGGTGGCCAGGCCTTCCTGGGTTCGTGACCTTCCCCCAGAGCCAGGAACAGTCAGGACCCTCTGCGGCCAAGAACCCACAGAGGCCAACCTCAGCACTCGGTGTGTGTCCAGGGCCTGTGACCAACCGAAGGAGGACTGTCTGATAAGACCTTGCAGGTTCTTAGCTACGGAACATTCCACAGCCTGGAAAGGAAGGGGGCGGGCCCGCAGCAAAGGTGCAGGAGGTGGCAGGCGCGTCTGTGTGTCAGAGCACCCAGGAAGAGGCCCAGCAAGGTGGCCCGTCCGTCAACACCTCCAGAGCACACCTGCACAGGACTCCCCTTCACTCCCCCCAGCCCCCGGAGAAGGTGGCCAGGGAAAGACTCCGACACCCAGTGACTCGCCTAGAGCCATAAGGTCACCACCAAACCTGGGTCTGTACTTCAACACAGGTGCTCCCAGCGCTGCTGACTTGGCCCCTGTCTGTTCATCTGGTCTTTTATTTCCATTAAACAGAGGAGGACTGTGCTCCTCACCTGCAGGCCCGGTCTCCACACCACTCAGAATATGCCCCCAGGTGGTTCCCCACCGAGGACAGGCACTAGGGTTTATGCTATCCCCCTGGGTGACACTCCCTCTCAAGGGGCTCAATAATCCTCCAGGGTTTTTTTTGAGGGGAGGGAACGGGGAGTACTGAGGACGGAACTCAGGGGCCCTGACCACTGAGCCACATCCCAGCCCTGTTTTGGATTCTATTTAGAGACAGGACCTCACTGAGTTGCTGAGGCTGGCTGGGAACTCAAGATCCTCCTGAGCAGCTGGGATTAAGGTGTGCGCTTAATCCAAAGCCACACAGCTGCAGGCCCAGGGACAAGGCCACTGCATTTGCCAAGGAACACCAACAAGAGCTCCCTGGAGGCCCTGTCCACAGCTGCCAATGACAGCCTGTGGTGTGACAGGAACCCAGCTCAGTCACAGGGCAGCAGGCCACTCACAGGACACAGTGTCCTGAAGGTGCCCTGATGGTGAGCACCCACAGCAGAGAACTGAACTCCGGCCCTGCTCCCGGGGCGCCGGGGGCCAGTCTGCGCACACACTTCCTGGGGTGTATGCAGGAGGGGCTCCCTGCCCACCTGGAAGGGCATCAACCTTCCCAGAGGACTCACCCCATGTGGGAGCATGGTGCCAGGACAGGGCCCACCTGGCTGGGGCCACGCAGCAGGTGCCCAGCACCGCATCAGGCCAGCTGCCACTCACCCTTCCCGATCTGGATGAAGCCAAGCAGGATGATCAGGGCCAGGGCCAGGAGCTTGGCTGTCGCGAAGGCGTCCTGCACGCGGGTGGCAGCTTTCACGCTGTAGCAGTTCACGGCCGTGAGCAGCACTGCGGAGACAGGGCAGGGAAGGTCAGGGTGCCTCGGGCTGGGGGCAGATCCAACAGAAACAGTAGTGTCCCCACCAGCCCCCTCCCCCCAGTTTCAGGTTCTCTGGGACTTGTTTTGATCAACTTCCTGGTTGAAGGTCAAAGGTTGGAAACACCAAACTCTCAAAAGAGCTGGATCCCAGGTGCCCTAGGCTGGGGCAAAGGACTTCCTTTTACTGAGCTGACCTGCCCTGAGGGGCAGAAGTGCCCTCCACCTGCGGGGAAGCGCCAGCTTCAGACTCAAATCAAAGAAACTCTGCCCCTGGAAGAGGGATGCATCACCTCTGCCCCCAAGTGAGCTCCATGGGGTCCCATGAAACAGGGGGCCACCTGTCAGGCCAAGAGAGAAACAGGACAAAGTGGATGCAGCCACCATGGGTGGCAGGAGAGGAGCAGGAGCCTGAGGCAGGAGGCCTCCCCACACAGGGCACTCAGGTGGGCTCAGGGGACAGACGCATGCTCCAGTTCCACTGCTCCCTGGCTAGCAGACACCAAGACAGAAATCCACACGGAACCTTCTGCAGACATGCGCAACTGCACCGGGAAAGCCTGAAACCCAGTATCCTGGAAGGCCAGGTGGGCATGCAGCATCTGCAGGAGTCATGGGCTCAAGCCTGCAACTGGTCCTGCCAGCCCCACTGGACATCCAGCCCTGAGCCAGGGTGGGTGGTGGGCATCTCAGTGTGCAGGAGCCACCGGTGAGGGCCCAGGAGCCACCGGTGAGGGCCCAGGAGCCACCGGTGAGGGCAGGTCCTGCCGCTGGTCCTGAACACAGCACGGTCCTCCCAGTTGTCCAGTGGGCTTTGCAAACCCAAGGCTGAAGTACCTTTAGGGACCTGAACACAGGGAGTGCCTGGCTAAGTCACATGCACTGTGATTAATTGTGATGGCCACAAGCCACAGTCAGGACGTGGGACCTGCCATCATGCCACCATTCCACTCTGCCCTCAAGCCCCCAGCCTCTCCCTGGCCCAGCTGCACCCTGGCCATCAGGCTGTCAGGGAGGGACTGTTTGGGGGGAAGTGACACTGAGCTCTCTGTTGACCAGGCCCTCCGGGGTGAGACCGGTGGGCCTGCTCCTCCAGAAGCTTCCCTGGTGGCCTGGCGGGTCCCAGGCACACGGCAGGTACTGCTCTCTCAGCCCAGCCATTAGCAAAGTCAAACATCGTGGGACCCTCCCTGGTCCTTCTGCCCAGCAGCCCCTCCCCTCCAGAGAAGGGTCCCCAACAAGACAAGTGCCAGGGAGTCCCAGGCTCTCACACCAGCAGCTCCAGGTCTGAAGCTCCTCAGAGACTGTCCTTGACTGTCCATGTGGCATTTGGGCCAGTTGTGGTCACTGTTGTGTCCAGTGCAGAGCCAGTCAAGGCAAGAGCAGTTTTGAGATGTGTGCTGGCCACTGCCACCAGCCCAGCTTCCAGGCAGGCAGAGGACGCCAGGGCTGGGGGGAGGCCCCCTGCCCCCTCCCCTCCCACCCTGGCCTCTCCTTCCTGGCAGAGCAGGTCATGCCCCTGTGGCTCTGTCCATGGCCCTACCTACGGTGGTGGCACATTGTGGGTCTACTCTGTCCAGTCTGGCGACCACTAGCCACAGTGGCTGCCAAACACTGGAAACATGTCTGTGGCCTGAGGATCTGAATTTTTACTTTCACTGACTCTTAGTTTATTTGAATTGAAATAGCCACATGTGGCTGCTGTATCGGAGAGCACCACTCTGTTGGGCCCCTGCTCCCTTTTCCAGCTGGGTGATCCAGGCGGGTTTCCTGCCTGCTCTGTGCCTTACCTGCTCCATCTGCAACGGGAACCTCGGGGAAGCAGACGGATGGGCTGGCCCCGTGATGAGTGCAGGGGACTGCAGGTCTCCTGTTCTCTGGTGCCACACGCCTGGTGCCTCTGTGGCCACTCCCAGCCCCAGACAGGACATGACCTGGAAGGAGGCCATGACTTTGGGCATTGGAAAGCCCAGTGACCTTCACATCCTCATTGGAAGCAAGCCCCTGGCAGAGAGGAATGCTAGATCCCCTGTGAAGCTCTCGCTTGAGCTATAGGCCTCAGGGATCTGAACGGCAACTTCTCGGGGGAAACGCCCTATTGAGGCTCCGGGGGAGTCGGAAGGGGAGCCGACGGCCCGCAGCCCGGGGTCTGGCCTCGGGCAGAGTTCCCTCCCGCGACCCAGCTGGGAGGGCTCGGGGCTGCCGTCTCCACCAGAGGCCGGGACTTTGGAGGAGGCGGCTCCGGAGCTCCGCGCGGCAGAGGAGCACAAGTGCGTCTGGGCACGCGGGCCAGAGGAGGCCCTGCCCGCCGCCGGGGAGCTGCAAGCCTCGAGGCGCTGCGAGCGGCGCGGCTGTTGCCAGCCCCCGCGGCCCGCGCAAACTGCGCACAACTACTTCTCCCGCGCCGCTCGGGGGGTCGGGGGCTGGGCGGCTGCCCCGCGGGGCGGCAGTGCCAGAGCCCCGCCGCCGGTTGCCCGCCCCCGGGCGCGGCCAAGTGCGCCCCGCCGGGCTCGCACGCTCCGCCGCGCGGGCCGCTAAGGCCCCCGGCAGGCACGCGCGCCCCCCGCGCGCCCCCCCGCGCGCACACGCTCCCGGGCACGCACGCCGCCGGCCGGCCCACGTCCGCCCCGCCCCGCCTCCCCCGCGCCCCGCCCCCGTCCCCGCCGCCGCGCTCCCATTGGCCGGCCGGCGAGTGACTCGCGGCGCCGGCCCCGCCCCTCGTCAGTCACTCGGCGGAGGCGGCGCTGGCGGGGACTGGTCTCGTCCGGAGACTGGCGGCGGCGGCGGCGGCCGAGCTCGAACTCCGGCGGCTGAGGGCGGGCGGGCGGCCGGTCCGCGACGACTCCCGGGCGGCGTTTCTCCTGCGGGCGGCGGCGGCGGCGGCGGCGGCGGCGGCGGGGCTGGGCGCAGCCCGTCCATGACCATGGGCGACAAGAAGAGCCCGACCAGGTACCTGCTCGGCGCCGCGGGCGGAAGGGAGGCCAGGGCGGCGGGGGCCGGCGGCGACTAGGCCCGAGCGGCGCGCGCGGGGAGGCGCGGCTAAGATGGAGACCGGCGGGCGGCGGCGGCGGGCGGCGGCGGGCGGCGGCGGGCGGCGGCGGCGCTCCGCGCGGGCCGGGGCCGTGCGCGCCGCAGCCATGGCGGCTCTTCCTCAGCCGCCCTCCGCCGCCGCCGCTCCTCCCAGACAAAGGAGATTTGCACAGGTGGGGAGGAGGCGGCGCGGGCGGGCGGGCGGCGGCGGAGGCCCGCGCCCTGCCGCGCCGCCCCGCGCCCCCCGGACGCGCCACCCGCCCGCCGCGGCCTCCGGTCGGCCGCGGGTGCTCCAGGCCCCCGGCCGGGCCGGCGGCCGCGCGGGGTGGGCGTGGGGCGCCGCGAAGTTTGCCGCGCCGGATTCCTGCGGCACCGCGCCGCTCACGCGCGCCTGTGTTTTGCTGTGCCCTGTCCCCGCTCGCGCAGGCCTAAGAGGCAAGCCAAGCCCGCCGCGGACGAGGGCTTCTGGGACTGCAGCGTGTGCACCTTCAGGAATAGCGCCGACGCCTTCAAATGCAGTATCTGCGACGTGCGGAAAGGCACCTCCACCAGGTACGCGGGGCCCGGCCCCCTTGGTCGGGCACTGGGCTTTAAAAAAATTTTTTTGGGGGGGTGGTGGGGGGAGGGCGGCGAGCTGTACTTTTCTGCCCTGGCTCCAACTTGTTGATCGCGGCTTTTCCTTCGCCCTGGGGGTGGGCGACGGGTTTGGGGTCGTGTGTCTTCGGCGTTGGGTGCAGTGCCTCATGTTCGCGGGATGATTTATGGGAAGGAATTTTCCCAGGTTTTCGTATTATTTCATACAGACGCCGGGTTTGACACTTGTATCCTTTTGGCTTATTGGTGTTGGCTCGGAAAGAGAGGAAGCAGTGCTCTTGCTATGGATTGTAGGACACGAGACCTTTTTTAAAAAATTTATTTTTATTTTTATTTTTTAAATTTCTGCCATGTGCAGAATGGCTTTAATTTGCCTGTCCTGAGTTATTTTCCTCCTCTTTGGGGAATTTAATGGTGGTAGTACAGAAAGTCTGGTTATGTTTTTCTTGTTGGAGCTGTAAATGTCTGTTATTTTCTTGCACTTGAAAATAGACGTTGGGGGGTATGATAAAGAAAGTGCATGTTTTGGAAGGCCGAGTTGTCAGGTTTTTTTTTTTTTTTTTTTTTCCCCTGCATGATTAGCTTATGCAGAGTGGTGATGGGGTTTTGCAAAATGTGAAGTGAATGGGATGACTATTTTGAAGTTTGTGTTTTAAGCTTCATTGTGATGAAAATAATGTTGGTTGAAAGAATTCCTTTTCATGTAAATGAAGGTGGTATACTCTAGGTATGTAAGGGTATGTAATGGTAGGTAACGGAGTTGAACTACTTTAGATCCCCTGGGAGGAAATGTCAAGACTGATTTTCTGGTCTTCAGGTCATCCTTAAACTTTTATCTGGAATTTCAGTCCTGTTTGAAGTGAAACTGTTCTTGGTATCATTTAATGGACAGGCGTTGGGGTGTGTGTCAAAGGAAGACATTGAGTTTTTGGTGTATGCTTTAGAACTTAAAGCGGTGGCCAGGAGTCTCATTGCACTAGCTACTTGTTTTTGATTGGTGGTGTTCCAATGTGTCTGTGTAGTAGTGCTCTAACTGGATGTACTTGTTTGAATGTGTCCTGTTGAGGGTTCCTTGCTGTGTTTATACCTGGGATTAAATAGGATACTGGACAACCTAAAAGCATGTAAGTGGGGTTATTTGGTCCAATCACCGGTAGAACTATTCTGTGATTTCCACTAACTCCTAAGTAATGAAACCACTCAATAAAAATAGTATAGAACTTGAGGAAGATATTTCCCCATAAGTAGCTTTCCTAAAAGTAAGTTCATGTCACCTTTTTGTATCATCATAGATTTACTTAAAATTTATCATAGGCTTACTTAAAATTAAAAAACAAAACCTTTATTCGTGGTTTCATGGATTTTGTTTTGCTATCTAAAATAGGGGATTCCATCAGATGGCATGAAACTTTAGAAACATATTTGTTACTTAAAGCAATAGTGATTGTGTATTATTTATGAGTAATGTTTTTTACATGTAGAATCCCTCAGAGGCCAAACCTCTTTATTGTGGTTTTGCTTTGAGTGTTACTGTAGATGGTGTTCAAGTAAATGACTAGGAAACTCCTAAGAACTTGAGAATCTCACTGGTGAATAGAAACTTAAGCCAAACTCAAAAGTTTACATCTGATTTATTGCTGGGAATAATTATCTCATAATGAAATGCATTTCAGTTTCTACAGAAAAGTTTTTTAAAAACCTGACTCATCAAGTTTTTGGAAGCACGTGGAAGGTTTTGACTTTAAAGAATAAAGATTTTTTAGGGCCACAGATGATAACAGTGAAATTCATTTTTTAACAAATCCTGTGAAATATTTCAGAGTAAGTTCAGGAAAAGTGGCTTGTGTAGTACCTTTATGGATCCTCAGGCAGTTTTTTTGATGTCTGTCATTGAGTAGTATTTGAACATACATTTCACAAGTCTGAGAACTTGAACTCTCACCAAGTTGTGATACTCTTATTTGACTGAGATTTCTTTGACTTTGGTTATTATCACTATTTTAGTGTTTTAGATCTTTGCAGAAGGCATTAATCAGAATTCAGTTAACACCTTGGCTTTCCTCAATTACCGATGGGCGTCATGTGGACAGTGAGTTTTTGACAGGTTTCGTCTTGTCCTTCTGTGCATTAGCTTGGTCAATTTCTCTGTGATACTTGCCACTGCGCTGTTTTTTCTTGGGTCTTTTTTTTTGGTACCTCACAGGTTTGATATGAACTTGACATTTTCTGTCTTGTTTGGTATTAATCAGACTTGGTATTGACGGCCGTACAAAACTTTTTTTTTTCTTTTCCAGTCTGGGGGGGATTGAAGCCAGGACCTTGCACATACTAGACCAGTGCCCTACCCCTAAGCTACAACCCAGCCCTGTTGTTTGGTTTTGGAACTGGGTAATAGGCAAAAATCAGGGATTTTAGAACAGTTTGTTGACTGACATAGAAATTGTTTTAGCTGTATTTTAACAGCCTAGTCAAGTAAATGACTAGGAAACTCCTAAGAACTTGAGAATCTCACTGGTGAATAGAAACTTAAGCCAAACTCAAAAGTTTACATGGTTATTTTGAAGTTTTTGGTCATTCTTTTCTTTATTGTCACTGTCATCTACCAGTCAGTCCGGGAGAACAGCTTTGAATTAGTGGCAGCCCAGCAGGGAACAGAACTCTATTTGCCCTATGAAGACAGAGTTGATGTTCCTAAATATGATTAGGAAAATACTGCCACTCTTCCTAGGCTGTGGAAGATACTCTTGAAGGCATTGGGTAGGAGAGGGACATGTGTAAAGGATGGCAAGACATGTATCCAGATGACTGTAATTCAAGTTGTAAAGACTCTGAGAGGCAATAAAAAATGGGATTGAAGCAGTCTGGCTTGGGGAATCAATCACATGGTTCCCTTCCCCCCACTTCTTTTGGACAACTAGAATTGATTTCTCTAGAATCACCTGCCAGCTTTACACTGTTATTGCCATGTGCATCAGATGTTTTTAATTCTGCAGGTATAATCATGAAGGTGATTCAGAGTGAGGGCTTCTTTTCTTTTTTCTGGGGAGCAGAATGAAAGGGAGATAAAAAGGTCGTAAGGAATGTGCTAAGGTCCTAAGGAATTTGTAATAGTCCCCTTGGAAGGCTCAGGGGCAATGGAGATACATGTTTTAGATGTATTATTAATTACGTGTTGGGTCTCTGGTTCTTTTATGCAATTCTTTCCCAAGCATGCTATCCCACTCTCTAGCCCTGGGTCATTATTTGTTTTAAAATCTTTTTTGAGGTTCTGCTTGGTGATGCACACCCGTCATCAGTAACTCTGTAGGCTGAGGCAGAAGGGACCAAGTTGGAGGCTAACTTCAGCAACTTTGCTGGATGCTGCCTCATGATAAAAGGACTGAGAATGTGGTTCAGTGGTAAAGCACCCTTGAGTTCAATCCCCAATATAGAACAACAGCAGCGAACCCATAAACTTTTGTTAAGGTGTAATTTACATATAGCATTCGTCCATTGCTAATGCTGCAATTAATTTTTTTTTTTTTGTCATTTTAAAGAGCTGTGATGTCATCACCACAGTGTAGTTTAGAACCTTTCATCACCTAAGCTGGTTACCTTATGCCTGTTCTCTGATAGAAAGTCTCTGACCCTGGAGCATGGAGGAGTCAGGGGCTGCCAGAGAGTTGCTTCGCGGTGCTGCTGGATGGAAAATAAAGAGGGGGGTTCAGTGTTAAGAGAGGTGGCAGGTGGGTAGGAAGAGAATCCTATCCCTTCCTAAGTGATCGCTGTAGTAGTGCTTCTCTTCCTGCTTTGACAGACACACAAAAAGAAGATGCTGCCTTAAGAGAGGAAGGGAAGCAAAGCTGAATGTTGGGAACTGCCTAACTGTTCTCTTAAGTTGCACTTGCAGGTGTCTGGTAGGCACTTCCTAGACTGGTGAAGAAGCATTTTGCTTTTGTGGTCTTATGACTGTGAGTGCAACGTTGTCTTTAAAATAAAAATTACCAAAACATTGCCTCTACAATGTGTAAACAACAGGTTTGCTCTCAGGTGATGAATCCAGGACCTGTCACTCTAACCTGTGTCTGCCCTGCTGTGGTGAGGGACCTCGCTGGTCACCTGCCCCAGGTCCCTCAGAGTGGGGAGCCCAGGCTGCCCAGAAGTCAGGTGGATGCCAGATGCTGCCCCGCCTGCCTGGCTGTTGAGCTGGGCCTGCGCCACCTGGACCCTGGATGTCCCTCCTGCCATCCTGGCAGCTGGGGGTGGCTGCCTGGGCTGCAGCCCCTTGGGGCCCTCCCTCAGCTGGGCCTGAGCTCACTGGCTCTCTAGCACTGTCTGGCTGGGTCAGTAAACCCAAGGCCAGAGATGCCCCCACCTGCTCAGGGCCTGGCCTGTGCTCAGCAGCAGCCACCTCTGATAGAGCAGCGGTGTCCCTTGAACCTGGGAAAATGCCCTCCTCACCCCAGGCTGCTGGCAGGGAGGGCCGCAGAACCCTCTGCCGCTCCTTGGCCAGTTGTTGGGGAGGGAGGCGGCTGGAGGGCCTCTTGCCAGTGACCCCCTCCCCAGCTCCTTTCTCAGTCCACAGACTTCAGGACTGCAGCCTTGTCCCCAGGGGGACACAGCAAGGCTCCAGGCCCCTGCCCCCGCCTGGCTGCTCCCCTGGCTGCCCTGCTCCTCCTGGTTTCTCCTTCCCACCTCTGGGCCTTTGTCCTGCTGTCCTCTGCCCAAGTCCCCCGCTGCCCTTCCACTCTCTCTCCGCCACTGTATTGAGATTATCTGGGTTGCAGGCAACAGAAATGATGTTGGATAATTTAGCGGGGGTGGTGGTGGCAGGGGACAGGGCTCCCTGGGAGGAGGTGGGGCAGACCTGGGAGCCAGGCGCCAGGGAAGTCTGAGGAGGGGGAGCCCCGGGGACCACCTCAGGGGCCGCTGCTGGGAAGAAGCACACACCTGCCTCCTGTCCTGCCTCCACCCCTCAGGTGTCCCGCACCTGGGCAGGGAGGTTCCTGTGGCCCCGCAGGATGGTGACTCCTTGTCTGGCCCTGGGGTGGGGGTGTGTCCTGAGCACGGTCCTGCTCAGGACGTCTGCCAGGGAGGGTCGGCTGGGGCAGAACCCTACAGTGCCCGGCGCACTGGCCTGTCCTCTCCAGGCTTCCGGGGGGAGACGGGTCGCCCAGGTGGCCCTGAGAGGAACCACATCCCCTGGTTCTGATGGTGTCAGTTGGCAAGTTTTCAGTTGCAGGGACAAAGCCTCAAGTGGAAGGGGACTTAGAGGAGCAGCGTGGATGAGGAGGTGTGGGCGGTGGCTCTGGCGGGATGTGGCTCAGAGTTGCCAGCTCACCTAAGGCCACTGTGCCCCTCTGTTCCATGCCAGGGAGACTGCCAGACGCGAGAGGAGGCCGTGGCACTCGGCGTGGGCCTGTGCAACAACGGCTTCATGCACCACGGTAACCCTTCCCCGGCCTCTGCCCAGCCCTCCCTGCCCGCCTCGCCCATCACTCAGAGCGCGACTCCTGCTGCCCGCCAGCCCCTTGCGCCGTTCCGGGGGCCCATGTCAAGGCGGCCTTCCTGCCTGTGGCTGAGCCCACGTGGCCTTCCAGACTCGGTTCTGCTCTTCTCCAGCCGGTGCCTGTTGTGTCCCAGGCTCGGTGCTAGATCCTGGGGACAGCAACGAGCAGAACAGGTCCCAGTCGTTTCTGTGTGTGTCCCAATCAGAAAGATCACATCTTCTGGATCGTTCCAGGTGGTGCAAATGAGGAGGCCTTGGACTCTCACTCTGAGCAAGGCAGGAGTCCCCAGAGGTTCTGAGCAGGAGGGACGTGGTGACTTGGGTTTCTTCTAGACCCTTCTGGCTTCAGTCTGTGGGGCTGGGCAGGGGCCTGGTGGAGGTCCAGGGCAGGGCCACGTGGCTAGGGCCAGGCGGTGGCACAGAGGTGGGAGAGTGTTGAGTCAGGAGACCCTAGGCCTCGGGCCCTCGGCCGGGTCCTCCCCAGCTGCCGCTCTTCTGATGAACTCAGCTTGGAACTTTCTCTTGAAGGGCCAGGTGGCAAGTGCTCTCAGCTCTGCGGGCCACAGGGTCCCTGTCACAGCCACTCTCTGCCCTTGTAACACAGAAGCAGCTACACACAGCACTGAACCAGCTGGGCATGGCCATGTGCCGTCAGACTTTATTTAGGGAACCAGGGGCGGCCACCGTGTTCCAGCCCCAAGGCCTGCCTTCTGGCTGGTGGGCGGGGCGGGACCTGCCTCTGGGGGGCTCCCCGCTGGGCCTCAGTTCCCCAGCTTTCCCGGGAGGCCTTGCCATCTGCCATGGTTTATGGGGTCCGGGCTGCTTCCTGCTGTTCGTTTCCCCCGTGAGGCTAGGTCACCCATCTGCCCTGGCTCAGTGTGCCCAGAAGCTGCCCTTGTGCCCCTGGGGCCTCCCAACAGCTCTGCTCGCCCACCAGCCAGCTGGGCCGGACCACTTGTTTGTGGGTGAGGGTAATTAGGGGTCCACCCCTGCTGCTATTCCAGGAAGGCTGCTGGGAGAGGACATTCCGCAGGGGTTCCCAGCAGTTTGGACGCTCTGGAGGGTGGGAAATTGCAGGGTGCGGCCCTTTTCTCCTGTCCCTGCCACGACCTCAAAAATAGGCTAAAATAGGAAAAAGAGCCCAAGCCCAGGATTGCGGCCTTGGCCAAGTGCAGGGCAGGCACAGAGTGGGGCTGGCGGGACCTCCTGCAGTGGAGCTGAGCTGTCCCAGAGAAGTACCCCCAGGCTGGACCCCTCTCATGCCAATACAGGCTGTCTGCTCTTTTCCCTGTGGATGAGGCTGGACGTGCATGTGGTCAGGGTCAGCAAGGGTCCAAGCAGGGGACCTGACTCCAGGTCTGTGTGGCTCATAGAGCCTGGCCAGCGGCCTCCACAGAGAGGTGTAAGTTGGGCCTCACCTGGGGATTCCCTGCCTTTTCAGGACATGCCAGCAGGACACAGCACTGCGTTCTCCTCCCACTCCCGGAATTTTCTAGCTTCGTGTTTACAGTAGAGGCCAAGCCAGCCCGCCCTCCTGGCTCCCCACTCTGGGGGAAGTAGCAATTTGTGTGTCTGTTTTCTCCAAAGAGGTGATATGGTGGCCAGACAGGTAGGGTCCTGGCGAAGTGTCCTGGGGACTAGGAAGAGGAAACACTTCCTTTGTCTTCTGTTCCGCCACCAGATCCCCCATCTTTAGGGGTGCGTCTAGGCAGCTGGTTCTCCTGGCCGCAGGGACCCGCTAACCTTAGGCAGCTGGCTACCTGAACCTCACAGGCCGGATTCCCCTGGCTTATTTCACCCAGCCCTCGCTGACAGGCCCGGGGGGCAGCACAGGGAAAGGAGGGGCCTGCGTGGGGCCCCAGTGCGGCTGCTGACCCTGACCTGGACGGATTTGTCTATCGGCCTGGGCGTTGGTCTTTCCACCTGTGGAAGGGCTGCAACAGCCTTTCCATCTGCTCAAGGGGTAGACGAGCTAAGCACAGCCACAGAGGCCTGGCCCGGAGGTGCCTGGTGACCCTAAGCCATGGCCTCGGGCTGCATCTGGTTTCTTGTGTGCATTTTCCTGGCTCATCCTGGTACAGGGGTCAGCACTTTTTTCTGTAAAGAGTCAGATAGTGGGAATTTAGGCCCTGTGTGCCTTGTGACCTGTCACACCTGTCCAACCTTGGCATTGTGGCTGGAGAGCTGCCAGCTGCAGACAGTGTTGGGGCTCTTTCCAGTAAAACTTTATTTGTAGGAACAGGTAGTGGGCCAGACGTGGGTCCTGGAGCCTCAGTTTGCCGACCCCCTTGGTTTGTGTCCGTACCTGCCTTAGCCCCGAGGTAGCGTGCGTGTGCTTGGCCGACTGTGGCTTTACTGTTCACAAGCAGGTCTTCTACCCCCAGGAGTCCTGGTGTGTGGTGTGAGGTAGGGGTCTGGCTTACTCTTTCCCGAGTCAGCGTCCCATCCGCAGAGGGCTCCGCAGTCCTTTACGCCCGTCACACCCTGAGCAGCCAGGGGGTTTGGGACACACCAAACCTGTGTGGGGCTAGCCCAGCCCTTGGCTGCCAGGTGGCAAGTGTGGCTGACGTGTGGCTGTGAGTCTGACCGTGGCTTGTGTGTCTGGGTCTGCAGTGCTGGAGAAGAGCGAGTTCAAGGACGAGTCCCAGTACTTCCGCTTCCACGCTGACGAGGAGATGGAGGGGACCAACAGCAAGAACAGACAGCTTCGCAATGACTTCAAGCTGGTGGAGAACATCCTGGCCAAGCGGCTGCTGGTAGGAGCAGGCTGGGCCCGGGCACCGTCCTTCCCAGGCCTCCTGTGGGATTGGAGGTGGCCGGAGGCCAGGTCACTGCATGGCCCAGGCGCCCTCCTCACACAGGTCCGGGGTGCTGGGCGCCCTCCCTGAGTTCCAGCTCCACTTGTCTTCCCGGCTGCTGCAGCCTGGCGCTGTGCCCGGGGACGGCCTCCCAAAGCCACTTCCCTGCCCCCCAGAGCCTGGGTCTCAGACTGGCGCCTACCTGTGTTCGGTGGCTGTCGATAGCTCTGCAATTCAGGGAGGTCTCACAGCTTTGCAGGAAGTTGACCCGCCTAGCCCCCCAAATCCTGTTTCTCTGTCCACCAGTGAGCACCAGCCCCTCCAGATGCGTGGTCCCAGCGGGTGGTGGACAGGGGCTCAGAGCGGGTCGCTCACCCTGCTCAGGTCAGAGCCGGAGTTGGCCTGGTGTGGAGACACTCAGTGCCTTCTGTGGGTTCCATTTCTCCTTCCTCTCCGGGGCTCCTGTCACACCCAGGGTGGGCTGCAAGTGCTCAGCGTGGCCTAGGGGACTCTGCCTCTCCCCTCCACCTCCGGTGCTGTCCTCGCCCGGCCCCAGCCACCTGAGCCCTTTCCTTCCCCTTCAGTGCCTCAGGGCCGTGGCCCGCTGGCTGCTGCCTGGGGTCCTTCCCCACTCCCATGTCCAGCCCTCAGCTCCAGTGTGGCCCTCAGCCACCCAGGGCAGGCCCCGGCCCTTAGCTGCTTTCCTGTAGTTCAAGCTGCTCACAGCCCTGCACTGCGGTCTGTGGTTGATCCCGGGCTGGCCCTCCCCTGCGATCAGCTGCAGAGGGGGACTGTCCAGTCCATCTTGCTGGGGAGCGTGTCTGCCGTACCCACGGAGCGCTTGGCGTGTCTGACCGGCACGGCTCCCTGGATGTTATTGCATGGCTGCGCCCATTTCCCTGTGTCCCCAGGAGCCCCAGCACCTGCTTCCAGCAGTAGAGGGCTGCTGCTCCTTGAGCTGCTTTTCCACTCCCACAGTCATGGGGCTGGGTGTCTTGGGTCTGCTTTATTCATTAAGTCATTTATTGAGCACCTATGGTATGCCAGTGGATGGGGAGACAGCGTGTAGAGAGGGGACTGTCCCTGGGTTTGCAGGAGGAAGGGGTGACAGATTGAACACACACCAGGCTCTGGCGGGAGCCAGGTGGTGCCCTCACCTCAGGTGCCTACTGTGTGCAGGTGGGGCTTGTATTTGGCCTGGTCTGGCTGCTGTGCTGCAGGCCCCTCATCTGCACCCCACCCTGGTGGCCCTGGGGCATGAGGAGACAGCAGGATCCCATTCCTGTGGGCATCAGGGTGGGGTGCCCTGGGCACCTCCTGCCTGACCGGGTCTGCTTCGGGCCCCCAGATCCTGCCCCAGGAGGAGGACTACGGCTTCGACATCGAGGAGGAGAAGAACAAGGCCGTGGTGGTGAAATCGGTCCAGAGGGGCTCGCTGGCCGAGGTGAGGCCCAGGGCTGCTCTGGCAGGGGCTTGTGCAGGTGGGAGGGCAGCTCAGCAGGTCTGGGGACGAGGGCTGGTGCTCTCTCTTGTCCATATGGGGAAACTGGGCCCAGGACCCCTGCAGGTACTAGGGAGCCGGACGCCCTGGCCGCTAGGCGCTGTCCTGGTGCGGCCCACCAGCGCCCCCTGCTGGCGCTGTGTGGAGGCCCAGGACACACTCAAGTTCTGAATCAGTTTTGGAATGAGCTGCGAAGATAAAAAACCTAAATATTGGTGGCTCGAGCAGGAGGAGCTCATTGTCCCCTGGGCATGGTCTGGAGGAGAAGGAATGGGAGGGGATCTGAGCCCCAGACTCGCAGCTTCTCCTGGGTGGGGAGGTGGGGCTGCAGCTGCCAGGCCAGGCAGCCCAGGCTCCCAAAGCCCTTTGTGAGGGGCAGTCACGAGGTGGCCACCCTGTTAGACCCCCTGCTCCACCCAGCCAGGCAGGCCACCTGTGGCCCCTGTAGCTGGGTCCAGACCCAGGCCCCGCGCCCTGCAGGGCTTCCCTGGGGGAGCCGCCTTGGCCCGCTGGGCTGTCCCTGTCCTTGAGGAACACAGGGAGGGCCCTTCACTGTGGATGGCAGTGTTTGCACTCACACGCCTGTCCTCTGCTGCCCCCAAGATGGCCGGCCTGCAGGTGGGCAGGAGGATCTACTCCATCAACGAGGACCTGGTGTTCCTGCGGCCCTTCTCAGAGGTGGAGTCCCTCCTCAACCAGTGCTTCTGCTCCCGCCGCCCCCTGCGCCTCCTGGTGGCCACCAAGGCCAAAGAGTGAGTGACCCCGGGCCTGGTGCCCAGCCTGATGGCATGCTGAGGAGGGACCAGTGCTGGGGCTGGTGGGGTGGGAGCTCTGTGGCCTGGGGGGTGGCCGTCACTGAAGCCACCATGGGATACGCTGCCCCTGCTCTTCAGTAGCCTCGGCTGGGCCGAGGGGCGTGGGCCTGGCATGCGGCCCTGTCAGTATGGACGCAGCTCCTGCCCTTCATGGGCCCCTGGTCAAGTGGGGGACAGAGCAGGGGACAGAAGTACACTGGTCGGGGCGTGAGATACGTCCCCAGCTGGGGCAGCGAGTGAGCCATGGAGACGCACAGAGCTGGCCTTAGACTGTGATAAGGTGGGCAGAGAGGTCACCAGGGCTCCTCATGGGGACTTCTGGGGGAGCAGGGCTCCAGGCAGAGGAAGCAGCGGTGCCTGGGCCTGTGGTGGGGCCGTCTCTGGCAGCTGTGAGGCCCAGCACGAGGGGTGCGGACGGGTGGGGGAGGCCAGCGGGACAGGGCGGCCAGGCCTGTGGGGCCCTGCGCCACTATGAGCCCTATGGAGAGCGGCTGGAGGTTCCGACGGGTGCGGGGGCTACAGGGGGAGAGGGAGGGGCGGCGGGACAGATGAGGTACAGGGGAGAGTCGTCCATGGAAAAGTCATGCTGGGTGTCTACGCCTCTCTTTTATTTGAGGCCAGCGCTCTGTTGCCGGGAGGGGGGCGTTCTGATGTGACAGTTTCAGTAAAAGGCCAGCTCGTTCAGGGAGATCTGAGCACGGTTTGGCCCGTGCAGGTGGCGGACTGGCCAAAGGGGAGCCAGCCGTCTGCTTGACTTCCGGAAGCACCTGGGGTTTGGAACAGGCTTAGGGGATGGCTTTATCTGGCACAAGAGGGGACGTGCCAGAACAGGAGGGACAAAGGCAGGCCTGGGGACATAGCCTGGGTGGGCGTGTCCAGGACAAAGGACGCCTGCTGCCCACCCTAGCAGGTGTGGCCCCTCTCTGCTGTGGTCGAGAACGGGCCCCAGCGTGTCTGACACTCGGGCTTTCCAACCCCTCTCTAGGGGACTGGTGGGTGTTTTGGGGGGACAACACCAAGGTGTGCTGGGCCACTTCTCACCCTGCCGTCTACGATAATTGAGTCAATGTCCACGGGGGTGCTGGCCTGGCCTCCAGGGCTCCTGGGTGTGGGGGCAGTGCAGGCAGGCCTGTGGAACTTCGGGGCTCTTGGCCACTGAGGATTGGTGGCGTGGACTCTGGGTAACTGGCATGTCCCCTCATGTGGGACTGGGCTGCCTGGTGCTGCTCTTGTTTTGGGCTGAGTTTCCCAGAAGCCTTAGAGGCAGGGGCTCCCCCAGGTGGCCCCAGGTTATGGGGAAGGATGCTGCTTTCCTATGGCCTTACCCTGTCACTGTGCCTGCGGCAGGACCATCAAAGTCCCCGACCACCCAGAGGCTCTGTGCTTCCAGATCCGAGGAGCCGCCCCGCCCTATGTCTTCGCCGTGGGGAGAGGTGAGCAGGAGCCTGGCTGACCAGCAGCAGCTCTGGGCTGGGGCTGTGTCCCCGGAGTTCAGAGTTGTGGGGACCCGTGCACCCAGCTCTGCCGACCCGGGTGCCATTGGCATTTTTCTCCCTTCCTGAAGCTAAGACTTGGGAACACTAAGCACACGTGGGCGGACCAGCCTGAGAGACACCAGGGAGCCCTGGGGACCATGGCAAGGTGACGGGCGCTGTTCGTCCCTGAAGTGGCAGCGCTCTCCAGGCTCGGCCTTGCGGGGCAGGGACTGGCCCTGGAGCCAGACTGGGCGTGTCAGGAGAAGTCAGGGTCCCACAGAGCCATGCCGCAGCCCCAGGGCCACCAGCTGGAGGCCTCTGCTCTCTGCAGCGCCTTGTCCTGGAGAGGAGACGGGCAGGTCTGCAGGACTGGGCCCAGCATTGTATCTCAGGGCTTCCTTCTAAACTCTAAAGGTCACTTTTGAGGTCAGAGTTATACCTCTAATATCTGTTCACTGAGAAAGTGAACAGAGGGCTCCCGAGAAATGGAGAGCATTTTAGAGTGAGCTTGTGATTTATCTTTGAAGCAGTGATCTGTGACTGTGGGTGACTTGCCTCCTTCTCCAGAGGACATCTGGCAGGACTGGAGATGTTTTCAGTGGTCACAACTGGGGAGGATGTGCCATTAGCCTCTAGGGCAGACCAGAATGCAGCTGTCACCCCGTAGTGCCCAGGGTGGCCCTACAGAGCCGAGCTCCCTGGCCCAGGTGGTGGGAGTGCAGGGGAGAAGCCCTGCCCTGGAGCAGCCGCAGCGTGTAGTGATCAGTGTGCCAGCAGCTCTCCGTTACTATAACAAAATACTCAAGACTGTCACCCTACATGGAGGAAAGGTTGGCTGGGCATGGTGGCACATGCCTATAATCCCAGCAACTCAGGAGGCTGGGGCAGGAGGATCCCAAATTTAAGGCTAGCAACTTGGTGAGACCTTGTCTCAAAACAGGCCTGGGGCTACCCCCTTGGCCCGGCTCTTCGCGTTTCCTCCACCTCTGAGAAAGCACCCAGCTGGGTCCAGGCCTTTGGGGACATTCCAGGTCTACACCGTAGCAGTGGGTGAACCAGCCAAGCCCAGCAAGGCTGCCATGTTCCCGAGCCCTTGCCCAGAGCCGGGCTCGGTGCTGGATGCCTCCTGTGCCAATTCCCTGGTCTCTCAGGAACCTTGTGAGTGGCTTGATTCTCGTCCCCTCTTAGCAGTGAGGACCCTGAGCCCAGCAGGTGGAGGAGTCCTGAATGATGGTTCCGTGGACAGCAGGGTGTGCCCTTGTCACCTGCCCACACAGGCAGAATCTCAGTCTTTGTCTGCAAGTCACATTGTCCCCAAGGCCCCAGGGGATGCGGGAGGAAGGTGCACCTGGCAACTGGTAGCACCAGCTCGAGGCCCGGCTTCTGGCCAGGTGGCCTCGAGGCTGCCGATCCTCCTGAGCCTCTGCTCCCCTGGCCACACGGGCTGACCCTGGTGCAGGACCACGGGTTGTGCAGGGCAATGAGGGAGACGAAGCTCTCGAGTGACCTGAGCCTGGATTCAGACCCGGCTCCTCTGTGTGTGGCCTTGGCTAGCTGTCCCCTCTGAGTCTGTCCCCTCTGTGAAGTGGGGTGCCAGGTCCCACTCTGTGCACTCGGGGGCCACTGCTGGCTCCAGGGGGAGGTGTGGACAGGTGCCTCCGGTGGCCTGCCTTGCCTGCTGCACCCCGCCGCCCTGGCCCTGCCTCAAGCGCTCCTCCCCCAGGCTCCGAGGCCATGGCTGCTGGACTGTGTGCCGGCCAGTGTGTCCTGAAGGTCAACGGCAACAACGTGGCCAGCGAGGGTGCCCAGGAGGTCCTGGAGCACTTCCAGGCGTTCCGGAGTCGTGGAGAGGAGGCGCTGGTGAGCAGCCGGGGCTGGTGCCCCCCCTGGGGAGACGTGCGGGCAGCACAGGGGGCTCTGCCCAGGGCACCAGAGGACTGGCCCCACCCCCCACCTGGGTCCCCAGCTCTGGGATACGGACAGGGGCTCTAGGCAGGGTGGCATCGTCCACCCCCTCTGCTGTCTGTCTGGGTGTCCACGGCCAGACTGTGACTTGGCCTGGGGACTCGGGTGCTGGCACTTTTCAAGGCTCCCTCCCCTGGCAGTGGTGGGGCGGGCGCCATCCAGGCTGAGGGCAGGGCGTTCCCGGGGGCCTTGGGAGCTCCAGGGACATCTGGAGGCTCCTTTAGGGCAGTGTCCCTAACCGGCCCAGAGCTGAGCGGGTGGCCCCTTGGCCCCGTCCCCTCCTCCCTGGCCGTCCCTCTCACAGCGGCTCCTCCCAGGGCCTCTACCACTGGATCTACCACACCCAAGAGGACGCCCAGGAGGCGTGAGCCGGCCAGGAGACCCCCGGAGAGGACCTGGGGGCCCTGGAGGACGACCAGCCAGACTCTGGTAGGGGGAGGCAGGGTCGCGACAGGGACAGGGCGGAGTCCTGTTCTGTGCCAGTGTCCTGCCCACCTGTGGGACTGGGTGTGGGGGGCAGGTAGGCAGGCTCTTCCAGGGCGGGGTGGACGGCAGCAGGCAGCAGAGGCAGCCAGCGCCGTGGAACGGGCTCCGGCCGCCCTCGAGTTGAGGCTCCCGTTGCATGCCGGTGCCAGGGCTTGGCTGCGTGGCGCGGCGCCCTCCTCAGTGTCGCCTGCCCCCTGGCTTCCAGCCTGGCCCCTGCTGTCCCTGGGCCCACAGCTGAGTCTGCGCGAGGACGGGCCGGTGGTCAGCCTGACGGTGGACAACGTGAGCCTGGAGCACAGCGTGGTGTACGAGTACGTGAGCACGGCCGGCGTCAAGTGCCACGTGCTGGAGAGGATGGTGGAGCCCCGCGGCTGCTTCGGCCTCGCCACCAAGGTGCTGGGCAGGGGCCCTCTTGGAGCCCGAGGTCCAGTCCCTGTCCCTGCACCTGGCGGCCATGGGCCGAGGAGGTGACTTGTCCCTTAGCCTGAGTCTGCAGCATGGCCGAAGCGGACCTGACCTGGGGTGCTGGTAGAGCCTGGACCCTCCCGGCTCAGTGGGTGCTCAGCGGCCACTGCTGCTTCTGCAGGTCCTGGAGGCCTTCGCTGCAGAGGACAGCGCCTTTGTGCAGAACTGCGGACAGCTCATGGCCAGGAGCAGCGCCATCGTGACCATGCCCCACTTCGAGTTCCGCAACATCTGTGACACCAAGTTGGAGAGCATCGGCCGGAGGATCGCCTGCTACCAGAAGGTAGCTGCGCCCCAGAGGTCTCCACCGCTGGCTGCCAGGCGTGGGACCTCACCTGGGGTATTTTTTTTGTCAGTGTCAAACTCCAGTCCAACTTTGCTTAAACAGGAAATTTTATGGGTTTCTGTCACTGAAGAGTACAGAGGTGAACTTTAGGCATGGTTGTATCCAGGCTCTCAATCGGATATGACACTATTGCAGGAGTACGGCCACTCTCCGTCCCTCGGTTTTGTTCCCCACGTGGCTTCACACTCGGGCCGTGAGGTGGTGGCCCTCATAGCTCTGGCCTTAGCGCTATCAGAGGGAGCTCTTGCTGGCCCTGTCCTAGTCCCTGTTGGGGGGAAGGCAGCCCTGCCTGAACCTCAGAACTGAGCCAGGAGAGACGGTTCCTTGAGGCCAGCTTAGGTGCAGCAGCTGACGTGGAGAAGTGGGTGCAACTAAGTCCTGAGGCCTCCACGCCCCGGCCTCTGCCTGGCCCAGGAGGGACAGTGTGGGGGCAGTGCTTCCCATTCGGAGGCCCTGCTTCCTAGGGGTGGCCCAGAATCCCCGGTCCCCTCTCACGGTCCGTGCCCCCTCTGTTCTCAGTTTGCAGCTCAGCTGAGGAGCCGGGTCAGCCCCGCCTTCAAGCAGGCAGCCCTAGAGCCCCACCCCCTGTACGGCCTGGACTTCTGCCCCACCAACTGCCACGTCAACCTCATGGAGGTGTCCTACCCCAAGACCACCCCCTCGGTGGGCAGGTCCTTCAGCATTCGCTTCGGATGCAAGCCCTCCCTCATCGGCCTTGACCCTGAGCAAGGTACCTGCTTGTGTCTGTTAGAGGTGGTGCTTAGACTCACACTCTGGTACCTCAACAGAACCGTGTCTGGGGGCCGACAGTCCAGGCTAGAATGGTGGCTCCGTGGTCATTAGGAGTCCAGGCCCTTCTATCTTTCTGCGTCACCATCTCTAGAAGGGGTCTCTAACTTTCAGGGTGCCTCATGGTGGAGTATGGCTGCTGGTGTGCCAGCCACCATGTCTGCATTTCCAGACAGGAAAAGCCAACCGTGGTTAAAGGTGTATTAGCATCAAACTGAAACTGTCTTCTTGAGGTAACTTAGTGGATCAAGATTCTGAAAGGGCAGTTGGACGCTGTGGTGTGCACCTGAAACTGAGGCAAAGGATCACAGAGTTTGAGTACAGCATTGGAACTTAGTGAGACCCTGTCCTGAAATTAAAAAAAAAAAAAATTAAAAAGGCTGAGGTAGAACTCAGTGGTAGAGCATTTGCCTGGCCTACACGAGGCACTCAGTTCCATCCCTGGTACCGCCAAAAAAAGGAAAAGAAAAAGAAAGTTCTGGCAGGGAAGTTCCCTCTCCCGGAGTTCTGGGAGTGGGTCTGCTTTCGCTGACCTCCTGCCTGCCCTCCTCCCCCGCAGGCCACCTGAACCCCATGTCCTACACCCAGCACTGCATCACCACCATGGCTGCCCCGTTCTGGAAGTGCCTGCCTGCTGTGGACGGGGACCCCAACGGCCAGGCTCTCAACGACAGCCTCGGGCCCCCCAGCGGGGCCCTGGGCCAGGAGGACCGGGGCCTGAGCTTCCTGCTGAAGCAGGAGGACCGTGAGGTGCAGGACGCCTACCTGCAGCTCTTCACCAAGCTGGATGTGGCCCTCAAGGAGATGAAGCAGTACGTCACCCAGATCAACAGGTGAGCCGAGGCGGGGCCCGCGGGGCGGCGGGGGCCTCGGCCTCACTCCACAGCAGGGGAGTGAACTTGTTGAGGGGAGCCGTCCTATACACAATGGGCTGCGCTCATCAAATGCTAGGGGCACTCCTACCCCCAAGGTGACAACCCAGAGTGTCTACAGACATTGCCAGATGCCCCTGGGGGCCATAGTACCCTTCCAGCAGAGCAGTGAGTGCTGCAGCCTCCTCAGGGAGGCTGAGGCGCTTGGTGAAAGCCTTGGGATCTTTGTTCTTTTAACATCCCAGGAAGATAGAGAGCTGGACCTGAGGTCCCCCTTGCTGTGACACAGCAGGGCGCATGCAGCACCCCCTGTGCCAAGGGTGGGCACTGAGTGTCTGCAGGGCAGCAGGGTGGGGCAGAGCAGGGTTGATGGCACCTCTGGGATGGGCAGGCCAGAGGTGGGCCATTCTGCATGACAGTGACCCCTTTCTTCAGCAAACATGTGGGGGAGGAGACAGGACATAGCCATTGGGACCCTGGAGACCAGCCACCAGAAGCAGCCTCTGGATGGGGCTGGGGCCCTCCTGGATGTGGCCCTCTAGGAGATGAAGTAGTACATCACCTGCCTGGAGGGGACGATTTTGAGAGTGTCAGGAACACTTGAGCAGGGACCAGGTACTAAGGGGTCTAAGGAACTGCTGATTCCGTTCTGCAGAGTGAGAGGCACATGGTCACCTTAAGACAGGGCGTCTTCCTGGAGCCTGTTGGCATTTTGGGTGGGTCATTCTGTGTTGTGGGCCACCCTGGGCACTGTGGGTGGGTGGCAGCGTCACCAACCTCTATCCCCCAGAGGCCCTAGCACCCCTTGCCCCTGTGGTGACAACCCAGACCATCTCAAGACGGCGTCCAGTATCCCCTGCAAGGCACATTGCCCCTGGGGGAGATCGGAGGCTGAAGAGCCCTGTGCTAGAGTCACAACGGGGATGGACAGGGTGACTTGCTCTCGAGGCTCTCTTAATCCTCAGGGCTGGGAGGGGGGGCTGCAGGGACAGGTGGACCCCCTCGTGCTGCGCCCCTGCTGCAGGCTCCTGAGGTCCTGTTGCGCTCTCTGCCTCATGGGTGGGGACTTCTCTGTGGAGTCCACGGCTGCAGGCTCAGGAGCCCGAGGCCTGGGCTTTACTCCTGGCCTGTTGGCCGTGTGACCTCAGGCTGCCTCTCTGACCCTCGGTTTCCTCACCTGCAGAGCGGGGCCAGTTGTGACCCTGATCTCCTGAGAGGCGGGATGGTGGCTAGCCTGGGCTTGTGGGTCACCTGTGAGGCCCAGCACTGTGTCTAACATGTGGCGTGTCAGTCCCCACCTCCCAGCCTTGAGACGCCTGTGACACCATCCTGCTGCACAGGTTGAGTCTCATGAACAGTTTGCCTCGGGCCTCTCAGACAGGAGGTGGTGGCGTTAGGGTTTGAAGGGGCTGCGGCCTGGGCAGGAACTGCCTTTTGAATGACTTTTCCTTGTGCGCGTGTTTACCTGCCATCTGTCCTGGGTGCTCTTGTCCGTGGTGGCAGAGCCCAGGGGTGTCCGAGGCCCTGCGGCCTGCCGTCTGGAAGCCATGCCCTCTGGGCCATGTGCAGAGCCCCAGCCCATGCGCAGAGCCAGGCCAGGAGCCGCCAGAAGGCGTGAACCTGCGCTCTCACCCCGGCAGGGCTGCGGGCGGCTGCGCAGTTGTGGTTGCCTTTCCAAGGGGTGACACAAAACCCTGGACAGCTACCTGTGCAGGATCAAAGGTCACAGCTGGTGAAGCTGGGGCCTGGGCCTTTACCTGGAGCCCTTGCCCTGCAGGCTGCTGTCCACCATCACGGAGCCCACCCCTGGCGGGGCCTGTGACCCACCCCTGGCTGAGGAGGCCTCCTCCTCCTCACTGGTCAGCGAGGAGAGCGAGATGGACAGGACCGACCATGGGAGCATCAAGAAAGTGTGCTTCAAAGTGTCCGAGGAAGACCAGGAGGACTCGGGCCATGATACCATGAGCTACCGCGACTCCTATAGGTGGGCATGGTATGGGTGGCCCGGGGCTTGGTGGGACGGCCAGCAAGACAGTGAGCCTCTGACCATATGGAAGTTGGGACCATGGACGTTTTGTGGAATGCGGTGGTCTGGCCCTGAGACCTGCCCAGGGTGCATCCCAGAGAGCCCACCCAGGTCCCCGCCCAGGCTGGCGCTTCCATCTGGCCTGGTAGACGCCACCCTTTCAGCCATACGTGTCCCAGTGCAGAGGAGAGGGCTGATCTGCCCACACGGTGTGCTTCAAACTTGGTTTAAGACCTGTGGTTTCTGCCAGGCATAGGGATGCACTCCTGTAATGCCAGAGCTAGGGAGGCCAAAGCAGGAGGATCCCAAGTTCAAGGCCAGCCTGGCCAACTTTGTGAGGCTCTGTCTCAAAATAAGTAGATGATAGGTAGGTAGGTAGGTAGTTAGAGCTGGGAGTGCACCTTAATGGTAGAGCACTCCGGGGTTCAGTCCCCAGCACTACAAAAATAAACGCTATTTATTTTTACTTGATCTGAGGAATAAGTCTGTTTCTTTTTCTTCTGAGAGGCTGTGAGCTGTCTTGCCACTGGTTAGATTAATTGTAACGACAGCAGTGAGGCCTTAATTAGCGGTTAAGTAGATTAGAACTCAGCTCCCTGTGCTAACTCTGCCTGGCTGCTGGTAATTCCTTACCTCAGCCTAATGAGCCCCGGACCCCCTGAGAAGGGCCTTGTCACCTTCAGCTGCAGCCAGAAGGAGTCCTAGGCAGCCAGACCCCTCTGGTGGCCAAAGCCCAGGGCTGCAGGGATGCGGCCAGCGAATGCTCCTCTTGTCCCCACGGGACCTGCCTAGTCCTTATGCCCAGTTTCCTGGAGTCTGTAACCGGGTCGTTCTCTCTGCGTGTGTGCCTGTCCTCGGAGCTCTGAGGCCAAGGTCCCTCGCGTCTCTGGGTTTTCCTTCTGAAGTTCCTGTTCCTCTGGTTTTTCATTGAATTGTCAAAGAGCGTAGGGTGGAATTTTGGAACAGTTGCTCCTGATTCCTTGAGTTCCTTTTGGTCAGGTGAGTGGTGGGTTGTGCCCAGAGTCAGGGTTGTCCCTAAGAAGAGCCAGGCACTCGGGAGCACTGGGGACCTTGGACAGTGGTGACAGCTGAGTGGAAGCAACTCTCCGCTCTGTTTCTGTGCTGGGCCATGAAGCGCTTCCCCCCGGCGGACCTGAAAGACCCCGGGCTGGTTGTCCCCTGGGCTGGGGCTTGACTGTGCTCTGGAGCGGGTCTGGGTACGGGGCCAGGGGTGCGAGCGAGGGTGACTCGGCCGTCTCGCCCCAACGCAGCGAGTGCAACAGCAACCGGGACTCGGTCCTGTCCTACACCAGTGTGAGAAGCAACAGCTCGTACCTGGGCAGCGACGAGATGGGGTCCGGTGAGTGGGCCGCCCATCGGGGAGGGTCCTGGCCGGTTGGTTAGCGGGTGTCCTCCTGCTCTGTTCCGTTGTTTGGAGTTCGTTGCTTTGAATCGCATGGAGCCTCCTTCTGTCTGCTGGTTTGGCAGGTACTTAGTCAAGCACCTCTCACGCACCAGGTGCTGGAACTTAGCAAAGCTAAGATCCCCACACACAGCAGATAGAGACCTCGGTGCGGTCGTGCACCATGGCCTATGGTTGCATGGGATGTGTGGGTGGTGGGTGCTCCGAGGTCCCACAGATCCCTGGAACCAAGGGGGCCCATAGGGATGACCATGCACCAACCCAAAGTCCAGATAGCACAGGAAGGTTTAAAGAAGCCAGTGAACTCGAATCCAAACCCGTCGTGCTCCCAAGTGTACCCACCGATGGTACTTGGATGCCGTCGGCAAGGGCACATGTATGCAGAGGGACATGCGGTGGCTGGCGGGCGGCTGGACGGACAGGTGGATGATCAGAGGAGGTCGTGCTGTGTCTGCAGCGCTTCCTGAAGCCTGACGTTGCTGTGTGTTAATTTCAGTCTCATTCTCTCAGACTTAGAAAGTACACTTTGTGCATAAATAGGTCACACATCCACATGGGCCATTATTAGAAAGACAAGAGACAGGCTGAGGTGGCGGATCCCTCCCACCCTCAGCCACGGCCTCCTGCTGCCCAGGCCGCCCCCCTGCACCCCGTTACTGCTGTGTCCTGCCAGAGGACGTCTCTGCATAAAAACTTGCCCCCATCATGTGGCAGAAGAAAAGAAGGCCCAGGCAGGCGGACTGTGTGGCTGGGCTCTAATGTCTCATGATAGAAGATCAGGCCATTGAAATATGTCCCCAGAGGGGTTCAGTGGAGCTGACTTCACTGGAACAGGGGCTGTGACTCTGTGGGGCTGGGATCCAGGTCTTTGTCCTCAGTGCCCTCATTTGTGGAGTGGGAATGACAACAGCTTGCCATCTGGGGGGTGTTTGTGCTTCTTGCCCATTTTTTAGATGAAGAAACAGAAGCTCAGAGAGGTCCAGGGATTTGCCCAGTGACTCAGCTGGGGCCTGAGTCTGGCAGGCTACATGTCCCCTGTGGGTCTAGGGCTCTATAGCCGTGTGGCCTCCTTGAGAAGAGGTTGGGGAGGAGCGGGGTGGGGCAGCAATGACTGACAGCCACGCTCTGTCTTCTGCCAGGGGATGAGCTGCCCTGTGACATGCGCATCCCATCGGACAAGCAGGACAAACTCCATGGCTGCCTGGAGCACCTCTTCAACCAGGTCGGCCTCGTCCCAGCCTGGTGTGGCCCTGGGTCCTCGAAGCCCCCTGGCCGCCACGCTCACCGGGGGCTTCTTGTCTCCAGGTGGACGCCATCAACACGCTGCTCAAGGGGCCGGTGATGGGCAGGGCCTTCGAGGAGACCAGGCATTTCCCCATGGAGCACAGTCTCCAAGGTGAGGGGCGCCCGGTGGGAGCAGGCTGGATGCTGGGCACACACCCCTGCTGCGTGGCTCTGGCTGGTCCAGGCTGGCAGACTCCTGCCTGAGGGCCACATCAGCCCACAGCCTGCTTTCGCTCAGAATCTGTCTCCACTGTCATCCTTATATTTTAAAGTTTCGTAAAAGCCAAACAACAAGGTCTGTGTGGTAGAAGCTGTAGGAGCTGCAAAGCCTGACCTGGCTCTCTACAGGGACAATTGGTGTCCTGGGGTTGGTCCCTGGGTCCCCTGGGCCTGCCCATTTGTGACACGAGGGACAGCCTGGAGTGCACTTCCTGTCTGTCATACCCACGGAGATCTGCTCCCCTCATCACACTTTCCAGCCTTGTGACTTTGCTGCGGAGTTTATTATTGATGTGACTTTTGTTTTGTTAATGGCATCTCCTGCAGAGTATGGTGGTGCAGGCCTGTGGTCCTAGTGACTCAGGAGGCTGAGGCAGGAGGACCTCAAGCTTGAGATCAGCCTTGGTAATTTAGCAAAACCCTGTCTCAAAGAAAAAAAAAAAAAGGACTGGGGATGTAGCTCAGTGGTAAAGGGCTGGTGGTTCAATTCCCCAGTACCTAAGTGAATGAACAAATAGGTTTTGAAAAGGTATCTTCCTTTTGGAGATTGAATTTTAAAAGGATCTTATTAAAATGCCCCCATAGGAAGAGCCAGTGTAGTAGGCCATATATTGATGATAAGCCACAGTGATCAACTTAATGGGAAAGCCACAGTGTCATCCCACTGCCGTCAGGTGGGCACTGCTCCCTGCCCGGGGCCTCTGCTGCTCTTCAGGAGAGGGCTGTGTGAGAGAAGAGTTAAGGCCTCACCAGCACCAAACCGAGGCTTTCCTCTGCAATGATTGAGATGAAAAGAATTGGCATTTCTTATGTCCTCCTGCCTTTCATCCCACTAACCACCCCACCATCTGTCCGTCCCCAGCTGCCAGTCCATCTGTGCAGCTATGCAGCAGGTAAATAGTTCCCTAGAGCCAGCTTGTGCCAGGCCTTGTGCTGGGTGCTGGTGACCCTGAGCCCGATGGGACACTGCTGACCTCGCGGGCTCCCAGCTGTGTGCAGGAGACGGGAATGTGGACAGCCTCTGCCTCCAGGGGAGCATTGGGTCTGCTCAGCTGTCCCTCCCGCTGTGTCAATCCCCTGTCCAGGGGTGAACCTCACGGAGAAACAGCAGAGAGGGCCCCAAGCCACAAAGACCTCAGAGACCCGGGAAGAGGCCAAGGGAACAGGGGCCTGTGTCTGCCTTGCCTTTGGCCTGTTAGGGCCACATTCAGGTCCCAGTTCTCCTACTACCCAGTGTGACTTTAGGCAAGTGACTTGCCTGGGCTTCCCCCTCTGTTTAGGGAAGGGTTAGAACGAGGTCACAACTCATGTGCCTGCTTAGTTGGTTGTGGCATGAAGACCTGTGCCTGAGAAGAAGGCTTCTGTGGCTACCGGGTCCAGATCTGGGAGCAAAGAGTGCTGTGATTGATTGGTGCTGTCTCCACTGGATTGTCTGTGGCTGTGGATCCTGGCCCCCGACTGGCAGGAAGGGTGCTGAGATGGATCCGTGGTGTCTGCGATGGGAGTGGCATGTGAAGTGGAAGCACACTGACCATGCATTTGTCCTCCAAGGCCTGGATTACATCCTAGAGCCTGCTGCTCCCCGGATCTAGGTTATAAGCTTTGGAATCTGGTGACAGGGCATGGGCTTTTGTGCCACTGTTCTCCAAAGCCACCTCCGTCCCTTCCCGGCCCTCATGCTGCTTTCCTGCCCCAGAGTTCAAACAGAAAGAAGAGTGTATGGTCCGTGGCCGGAGCTTGATCCAGATCAGCATCCAGGAGGACCCCTGGAACCTGCCCAGCTCCATCAAGACCCTGATGGACAACATCCAGAGATACGTGGAAGGTCTGCGGGCAGGGAGGGTCATGGGGGGCCTGTGGCCTTTGGCTGGGTCTGGAGTGCAGCAGGGTCCTGTTGGGGCCCACCTCTGTGCCCCTTCCCCTGTGTGCTCAGGGAAGGGGAGAGGAGTGGCTGCACGCTGTCAGCTGAGTGGCCTCCCCGGGCCGGCTCTCCTGTCGCCTGCCAGCCCCCCTTAGCTGCCTCCTCCTCTCCCTCCTCCTTCAGATGGGAAGAACCAGCTGCTCCTGGCCTTGCTGAAGTGCACAGGTGAGGGCTTTGCGGGGCAGCCGTGAGTGCATGGGCCCAGGGGTATGCGGCGAGGCCTGCCTGGCTGTAGGCGTCCATGAGGACAGCCTGGGGGGCCTCTTCTGTGGCCAGGGTGATTTTTTCTTGGCCCATCAGGATCTGCACTGGGGAAGGCGACCCTTTGGCCTCCTGCCCCTCTAAGACTTGCACCTTGTGTCCAAGGGACAAGTCTCAGTCCCTGGAGCTGGGAGCCCTGTCTTGGGCCACCTGCTTCCTGGGTGATTATGACGAGGACACAGGATAGAGGGCGGAGGGTGAGGGAGGCTGCTTGTCAGTAGGCTCCAGACCCAGCAGACGGTGGAGGCCGGAGCTGCAGGTGGGGTGGGCCACGTTTGTCCACCTTTGTCCCTCCCTTCTTCTCAGAAATTTGTAGTCAAGGGAGGATCCAGGTCAAAATAGGCAGCTGCACGCAGCTGGCCAGATGTTGAGGGTAATTCCTCTCAGCAGCTGAGACCTGCAGCCTCTTTGCCTCAGGTGGGGCGGGGTGGTGGAGGGGCGGGGCAGCAGGAGAACCCGGTTCTCAAAAGCGCCGGTGGAGCTCGGTGGCACAGCCGCACCACTGGCACACAGCCGGCCAGGCCGAGAAGTACTGCATCCCAGAGAGATGGCCAGGGACGGGCCTGGATAGTAGCCAGGAACCCACAGGCCCACCTGCTTGGTCAGGGGAGCAGCAGCTTTTGGGTGAGGTGGCTTGCTCATGGAGGGGGGAGTTCTGTGGACCTGGCTTTTGGCCCCAAGAAAACTTTTGGCCAGTTCGCCCCATGCAGGGTCTGTGGGGGGCTCGGGGCCAGGGGTGGTGCAGCCTGCTGCCAGCACCTGCCCAGAGGCCTGTCTGTCCATCACAGACACCGAGCTGCAGCTGCGCAGGGACGCCATCTTCTGCCAGGCCCTGGTGGCCGCCGTGTGCACCTTCTCCGAGCAGCTGCTGGCGGCCCTCAGCTACCGCTACAACAACAACGGCGAGTACGAGGAGAGCAGCCGGGATGCCAGCCGCAAGTGGCTGGAGCAGGTGGCCGCCACCGGGGTCCTGCTACACTGCCAGTCCCTGCTGGTGCCAGCCGCAGTGGTGAGTGGGCAGAGGAGGACGGGAGGCCCCCCAGCCTGTGTCCCCTGCAGTTGGCTCCCAGGGCCCCGCTGTTCACACAGCAGGTGTTTATTGAGCACCTACCATGTACTGCTGTTAGGAACTGGGGCCTTATGTCCTGGTGGGAGGGAGACACACATAGGTAAAAGACATGGCGTAGACCATGGTGCTCAAGCTAGGCGGTTTTGCCCCAGGGGACACTGGCAACATCTGGAGACATTTTTAGTTATAGCAGTTGAAATATAAAGGAGTAGTGTCTCTGGCACTTGGTGTGTGGAGGCCAGAGATGCTCCTCAGTGTCCTACAACAGTCCCAGGACAAATACCTGCAGTGCTGGGTGGCTCTGGTGGCCAAGGCCCAGCCGCTGGCTGGTGGGAAGTGTGGCCTCGGAGCGCCCTCTGCTGGGCAGAAGTCTGCTCTCACCGGACTCAGAAAGGCTGCCTGGGCACCAGCCCTCATGTCTTGGAGCCACATGCTAGTCCCTGTCTGTTTGGTCTCTGACGTCGCGAGGCACCAGACTGCTGGGGTCCACAGCTCACCTTCCAGCCGGGGAGGCAGATGAGAAGACACAATGGAAGGCTGGGGGGAGAGGCAGGGAGTGGAGGCCATGGCGTCCTTGGGGATCTGTGGTCAGAGCTGGCCGTGTTGAAGCGGTGACTTTGAGCCAGTAGACAGGAACAGCCTGGGGCCGAGGGAGCAGCTGTGGCCCCAGGAGCAGGGAGGCGGTGGGAGGTGAGGTGCGTGGGCTGGGTCTGCAGGGCTGGGCCTCGCTCTGGGCAGGAGGCTCGCGGGTTGGAGGCAGGTGAGAGACAGGATGTGGGTTCAAGTTAGACAAAGGTAACAGCACGGGGAGAGGGGGGTTGTTTGGGGGAGGGTAAGGGGGAACTGTGGGGTCCTCCTGGGACGTGGACCCCCCTGGAGTGGTGGCTGGGAAGTTGGGGGGCTCTGGAGCGTGTTTTGATGGTGGGTCCCAGGGCTTGGTCATGGCTGTGTATGGGGCAAGGGGAGAGAGAATCGGGTGGGTGGGGCCTGCTGGAGGGGCAGGAGGTGGTGGGTTAGCTTTGGAATGGTTGTTCATGACCGTTGGTGCAGGGAAGGGCCACTCAGCAAGTCAGAGCCAGATGGGTTCTGACCCTGGGGGAGCAGGACAAGCTGTAGGCAGAGCACACGCAGGACTGGTGGGAGGAGCCCGCTGTGTAGCACGTGGCCTAGATTCGGACCTCAGCTTGTCCAGGGAAAGCTTGAGGTGGGTGACACCCGAGGTCCCTCATGTGTCTTCTTGCAGAAGGAGGAACGCACCATGCTGGAGGACATCTGGGTGACCCTGTCGGAGCTGGACAACGTCAGCTTCTCCTTCAAGCAGCTGGATGAGAACTACGTGGCCAGTGAGTGACTCCCCGCCACTGTGGGTGTCAGGACGCTGAGGCGGCAGGAGCGTGTGGGGCCACCTGGCCTCCCGTGCGAGCAGGCCAGCTGCCCGAGCCTCACTCCCCAGCTGGAGTCTGAGAGCTGAATTGCAGCACACGTGGAAAAGGGGTTCTTCCACATCAGCCAGCTGCCCCACCACCCGTGAAAGACCCACTAGCGATTCTCATTCAGATCCCACCCTCAGATCCCATTCAGATCGCCCCTCTTTGTGGGGAAGAATTAAGATTCTTAGGGACTAAGGCCGTGATTACCTGAGGTTCCTTGGTCCTGTCTTCCTCCCTCTGCCCTGCCCACCCCCCTGCCCACCTGCCCACCCACTCGCACCACCCACCCCAGACACGTCCGCAGCAGGGAGCACTCGGTACTTGCCAGCCAGAGACAGGCTCTGGGCCACGGTGCTGGGCAGCATGACCACAGCTTCTGCCCTCCCCGTGGTGGTCTCACCCTGGGTCACCTGGGGACATCAGAGATGCCGATCCCAGTCGCTGGCTGCTGTGGGTCAGTTGGGGCCTGGGTAGGGGTCCCGGGGGAGCGCAGGTGACCTCCTGCTGAGGCCGAGAACCCTGTGGGTGCTTCCCGCGCGGCTCTGCTGGGCCCTGGGGACCCCGCCCAGACCTCCACCTCGGGAACTCGGGTGGAACAGGGCGCCCATGTGCCACGTGCTCTCCCCAGGACTCCAGAGCTCATGGGCCCTTTCACTTCACTTCATAAAAAGCCCCCTGAGACAGCTTTTTCCCAAGTGCCACCCCCTTGAAATGGCTGTGTGTCTGGGCTGCGTGTCTGGGCTCTCGGGGACATCCATCCTCCCCTTCAGGGACCAGCTCTGACCTCCTTGGGGCAGTACCGTCCCTGCTGAGGACGCAGACTGCTGCCCAGGGGCCAGTTTGAGTTGGCTGTGGTGCTGCCTGTCGTGGGCCGAGCTGGGCTCCAGGAGAAGCCCTGGTCCACCAGTGACACCTGCAGGCGCAGCCGGGGTCCCCAGGGCCGCACTCTGCCCCCCTGCCCGCAGCTCTTCCTCATGGGGGTGAATGAGATGCAGGTCCTGTTGGAGGGCAGCTTTTGCCAGGTGGGGCCCTGAGTGACCAGCAAAGGGTGACAGGAGCACCCTAGGGCTCTGAAGACACCCGGCTGGTTCCCCTGCCGGGCAGTCAGTGTCGGGGCCAAGAATAAAGCAGTGGCAACCAGCAGCTGTCGAGGGTGTCCAAGAGGCAGGTCACAGGCGGCTCCGCGGGGTGGGGCTCTCTGAAGCGCCCTGTGGGGTGGGAGTCTGAGGCGCTCTCTAGGCTGGGGAACGGGGGTCACAGGATGCGACTCTGGCGTGAGTGGACATGGAAGTCCCAGGGTGCCACCTGAGGCTGGGAAGAAGGGGGTCTGGGGTTATCCCCCTGGAGTGGGCCGACAGGGAGGCACTGGGATGTCACTCTGGCACCTGGGGAAGGGAGATGTGAAGCTCCTGTAGCAGGGGGCGGGGCCCTGCGGTGAGCCTGTCTGGCCTTGTCCTCCGCAGACACCAACGTCTCTTACCACATCGAGGGCGGCCGGCAGGCCCTGAGGGTGGTCTTCTACCTCGACAGCTACCACTTCTCCAAGCTGCCCTCCCGCCTGGAGAGCGGGGCCAGCCTCCGCCTGCACACCGTGCTTTTCACGAAAGGTGAGCTGCGGCTATGGGGGACCGCAGGGGCCGAGCCAAGGCCACCAAGCACTGGGGACCCAGCCCCTCCCTCCCTCCTCTCCCTTCAGCTCTGGAGAACGTGGAGGGGCCGTCTCCTGCGGGCAGCCAGGCAGCAGAGGACCTGCAGCAGGAAGTCAATGCCCAGTCCCTGGAGAAGGTCCAGCAGTACTACCGCAAGCTCAGGTGTGTGCCTGGGGCTGTGCTGGGGCCAGGGTTCAGAGAGCTGCCACAGGGCGTGGACACAGCAGTGCCGGGCAGACCCTCTGCGGGAGGAGTGGGCCAGACGCCCCTTTCTGGGGCACCTGCTCTGTGCGGGGCCTTTGCATGAGAGTCCAATGGCGGTGCGCACAGTAGTTCATGCTAACTCATTTTCCAGATGAGGAAACTGGGACCCAGGGGCATACACAGTGTGCCCAAGGTCACACAGCCAACAGTCTGGCTTCAAAGCAGGTCCTTTCTGCTGAGCAGAGCTGCCTGTCCACTCTGCGTGGGGACCGGAGCTGAGATGGGTGCTGAGATTCAAGGGCCTTGAGAGGGGCGTGGCCCCTGGGCCTCTGTCCTGGTCACACCTGCAGGGAGAAGTGGAGGGAACAGATTTTGCTGGGAGCAAGCACGTGTCCAGGGGAGCAGCTCCCACGTCCTTAGCAGCCTCAACCGTGGCCCTCCGAGTCCTGCCTTGGTGACAAAGGGTGGCTGAGAATTAGGAGATGGCAGGTCCAGTGTCAGGGCCTCCTCCCCTGGGGCCTGGTTGGCCACTTGCTGTCGTCCACCTGCTCCACAAGCGCGTCTTTCACCTGTGGCTTCTACTCCCTTCCACGGCCCAGTGGAGACCGCCTGGTTCCCAAGGCTTAGGTGCCTGTGGGTTGGCCCTTGAGAGGAACCTCTGTGGCCCAGTGAGCGGCGCCCAGGGCCAGGCGGGGACGGGCTCAGGGAGGAGGAGCAGGTCTGGGCGGCAGCAGGGAGGGCGGGGGCCGTTGAGGACAGCACTTGGGGGGCTGTCAGGGAGCCCTGAGGGTGGCCTCCTCCTGGGAGACCACAGCCCTGTAGCTGTGGCTGGGGGTGGCCCCTCTCAGCCTCTCTCTCCCTCAGGGCGTTTCACCTGGAGCGGTCTAACCTGCCCACGGACGCCAGCACCACCGCCGTGAAGATAGACCAGGTGCGTCCCCCCTGCAGCTGGGCCGGGTGGGGCTCCCGGGGTCAGGACTCAGCGGGGCCTGAGGGACCACTTGGCCCACCTGGGAGTCCCCAGGTGGTTTCTGCTCACTGGTGGCCTGCTCCTCTCTGCTCTCGTGGTAACTGCGGGTCTCTCTGGGGCCGGCGCCCTTGGAGAGGTGGACCCACGCCGGGTGGGCCTGGGTCCTCTTTTTCCTTCACATTGATGTGGGCACTTAGAAATCAAGAGATCTCCTCAGAACAACGGAGGCTTCCAGCTGTTTTGAGAAGTGGACGGGTGTGAGGCCTCCTGGGGGCTCCTCCCCACAGGCTGGCCTGTGCGGGGCGGGGCTAGCCAGGGCCACCGGCCTGTCGGCCCCTGCTGACAGTGTCTGTGGCCGGCCTTCCCGGCTTGTGCAGGCCTCACCCCGGCGTGGCGTTCTGGCCTTGGGGCTGGAAGCTGCCCTGGGAGATGCTGGGCACCGCGCTGTGGGATGTGTGGCCGGCAGGATCTCGCCATGGCACAGGAAGACTGAGCCACCTTTACCTCCACGCGGTGGCTGGGGGTCTGGGACAGCAGGGAGGGCTCTTCCTCAGGAGGGGTCTGGAGGGCACGAGCGAGGCACTGTTTGTGCTCAGAGACGCCCTGGGCCTGAAGAGGCCGGGCCGGGGGTGAGACCTGAAGTACAGGGCGAACACCGAATGCCAACTGCAGGGTAGCGGGGAGCCACAGATTGCTCTTGAGCAGAGGTCATGGAAACCTTGGAGAGGGCGCTGGGGGGACAGGTGCAGGGACCTCTGGATGAGAAGGAGATGGGGAGGCAGGCCAGAGGCCCTCGGCTGTGCCCCGAGCATCCCCGTTGTATCTGTCCCACGCCTTGCAGCTGATCCGCCCCATCAACGCCCTGGACGAGCTCTGCCGCCTCATGAAGTCCTTGGTGCACCCCAAACCTGGGGCCGGCGGGAGCTTCGGTGCCAGCCTCATCCCCGTCTCCTTGGAGCTCTGCTACCGCCTGGGGGCCTGTCAGATGGCCCTGTGTGGCACCGGCATGCAGAGGTAGGCCAGAGACGGCTGGGCCTCGGGGTCAGGGCGGCTGGGCCCGAGGCCTAGTCCTCCACTGCTTGCCGGCCTGGGGCAGGGCCTCGGCGCTCTGGCCGCAGGTTGCTGTGAGATGTGGCAGCAGTGGAGGGTGGCAGGGCTGCGGGTGTCCTGGAGCCGGGCTCGGGAGCAGGAGGCGGGTGCCGGGCTCCTGAGCCTGCCATCTGCGAGGGAACGGTGTCGCACACCTCCTCGGGATGCGCTGGTCTCTTGGCCTTGCTGGACACTTCTGCCTTCTGTCCCCACCCTTGTGTTGGCCCCAGGGAGGAAGACCGCCCCTCTCCAGTGGGCCCTTCCAGGCCCCCTCGTCCCCCCACTCAGGTGCCTCCCGCTCACCAGGGCCTCTGTTTGCTGCCCGCCCCCCCCCCCCAGGCAGGGTCCCGTGAGGTCAGGGGCCGTGTCACTCTCTGCCGTAGCCCACCACCTAGCCCCGTGTCCGGCACTGATAGGCACTGATGGACAGGCGTCCAGTTGTGTCCCATCAAGGGAGGAGGGCGCCCTGCGAGCTGGGCACTGCCAGGTGTCTGCGCCCACGGGCTCATTTCCTCCCGGCTGAGCCGGTGTGGAAGGGCTCATTCAGGGGCTCTCAGCCAGGGGCAGTTCTGCTCCCCAGGGGACATTGGCAGTGTCTGGGGACTGGCATCTAGTGGTGGGGCCAGGTGCTCTCCGTGTCCTGCAGTGCGTGGGACAGCCCTCTTTCTGGTCCCCACGTCAATGACACATTCGTCTTGATTCTCAGGAAACTGGGGTGTGCAGAGATGGACTGTCTGTCCCGGGTCCCGGAGTGAAGGGCGCAGGGTGGGGTTCCAGCCGCAGGCCCGGTGCCGAGCCACTTCTGACCTGATAGGGTCTGAGCCACGTGGCTGTGCTGGGGGCCACTGAGGAGAGGCCAGGCCGGAGGAGTCCCCTCGGTCAGCCCTCAGCTCACTGAGAGCCCCCAGGCCCTGCCTGGCAGCAGTGACCTGCCGAGGGGTGGCAGCTGCCAGGAGGAGGAGGGCAGGTGGGGGAGGTCAGCCCGGAGAGGACACAGGGCGGAGGTGGGCCGTGCAGCCACACGGGGTGACGGCACTGGAGGTGGGGCCTGGCGGTGGGAGCCGCTGCCCACGCCCTCTCCCACCCGCAGGAGCACCCTGAGCGTGTCCCTGGAGCAGGCGGCTATCCTGGCGCGGAGCCACGGGCTGCTGCCCAAGTGCATCATGCAGGCGACGGACCTCATGCGGAAGCAGGTGGGCCTCGGCGGTGCTCCGGGCTGGGGCCCAGGGGAGCTGCCTGCTCCCTGTGTGTGGGAGGCCACCTGGGCCTGCGCGCCCTCAGCCCAGACCTAGCCCACCTGGGAGCCCCCCACCCGCAGCCAGGTGCCCCTGCCTGTCCCCACTCCTCCAGGCCCCAGACTGACACTCTTACCTTCCAGGGCCCCAGAGTAGAGATTCTGGCCAAAAACCTCCGAGTCAAGGATCAGATGCCCCAGGGCGCTCCGCGGTGAGTGGCCCCTGCCCCGTCTCCTCCAGGGGGCCTTCAGCCTGGCAGACCCCTGGGCTCTGCCAGGGCCCCATCTGGCTTTTGAGGACCCTGCTTTGGGAGAGACGAGTCTGGCTCAGTCTGTAACCTCACGAGGATCTGCTTCTCCTGGAGCCCTGGAAAGGGTCCCTAAAGGTCCCAAGTGAGCGGCGGGTGGCTGCTGGGGGGACCTGGTCAGTCTGCCCTCCCGTCCTCCACCCCACCGTCTCTCGGTGGCACTGAGCCCTGTGCAGCCCCTGGGACCTGGGCTCACTGGGCCAGACCCTATCCCCTGCCCACCCTGCCCAGTTACTTCTCCGCGTCTGCCCACGGTGTTCAATAGCTTCCCATCTGGAAACAGCTTGGATATTGCTGAAGTCGTGCAGTGTCCCCGCACGCCCTGGGGCCACTCCCCCAGTGACGCTGTCTTCCGTGGCCCCAGCATGTGGCCGGGCCAGGCCGCTGCCCTTGGTGGTGCTCCAGGGTCCCACACGGCTCGTCACCCTCAGCTCTTTTCCTGATACTCTGGGTGGTTCCCCGCCCCAGGTTCCCGGCCCATCTTCCCATGGGGACCCATTTGACCCAAACAGCTATGCTGAGAGCAAGGTCCTGCTGTGGTCCCCAGCTGGCAGGTGGGGGTGCTGAGGCCCAGGGAAGTTAAGCATCTTGTCCAAGGTCACTCAGCTAGGAGATGGCAGAGCCATCGAACCCAGGCCCAGCCCTGTCCCCGGAGCCTCTGGGGCCTGGCTTTCCCGTACTGTGGTGGCCTGCTGCCCGTTGCTCCCGCTCTGCGGTCAGGACTCCTCGTGGCCCATCTGACCTCCTGTCCTGTTGGAGAGCCAGCAGCCGCACCCCCCTCAGGTGCAGGCTCGGCTCGGAGCCCTCTCTGCACCCTGCTGCATCTGGGTCCCGGGGTCTGCGGAGGGAGGAGCTCCGGTAGAGACCGGGTCTCACTAGTGGCCGCAGGTGCAGAAGGGTACCCCACGACCCACACACCCGTGTCTGAACACACAGGTCTGCTCACAAAGACACGCCTGTGTCTGTAAACACCTGCTGGCCTCTGGGGGACAGATGTGGCCCCGGAGGGGACCGGGCAGCTGGGGAAGGTGTGGCATGTCCACGTGTTCACGCTCTGTCTCTTGATTCCTGCCAAGTGGTGTCCTCAGGGTGTGCATCACCTATAAGGTCAACAAAGTGGCGGGGGAGTGTTGAAGGGCCTCTGGGGCCCCACTCATCCTCTCTGTCCTGCCCCTGCCAGCCTCTACCGCCTCTGCCAGCCTCCAGTGGACGGAGACCTCTGAACACCACGGGTCACTGCTCAGCTGCGCCCACGGAGCCGCAGAGTGAGGGGACCCAGAAGGCCATGCCACAGGCAGCAAAGATGTCCCGAGGCTCCTGCCCAGCTGTCCCTGGCCAGCTCCCTGCACTGCTGCGAGGACAGGACCTACTCGGCCATGACTACCCACCACCCTGGGCCGCACATTCTCCACCCTGGGCACCGGGCTCCAGGGCTTGTGGAGCTCACGGTGCAGCCAGGCTCCGGACTCCATCCCAGTCCTAGGGACAGTGTCAAGGTGCTGGCCCGGGAGGCCTGCGGACAGCTCCCTCGGGATGGCGCCACTGCACTTTGAACCCGGGCTCCCTCCAGGCCACATCCCAGGGCCCGTGCCGTCTCCGCCCGAGCTTCCTGCACACCCCTAACCTTACTAACCAGCTCGGTGGACTCAGGGCACCCAGCCTCAGCCAGGAAGGAGAGAGGGACAGGTGCAGCTCCTGCCACCGGAGGACACGCAAGAGCCACACCAGCTAATGACGTCACTCACCGCCATCGGAACTGGAGCCACCAGCCCTGGGCCGAGACGCACTCGGACTTATTTATATGGCGTGACGTCTCTGGTGTTTTATTTTTTGTGGTCGTTGCTGTCTTTGAGATTTTTTCTAAGGTTGTATAATTATATATTTGACATTTTAAGTTTCAAAGAAGGGCATATTGTCTAACAGGGACCAATGTGAGGTAGTATTGCAGTTTTACCCAGTTCTACTAAAAAAGAAAAATTATTGAAAATTTTAAGAACACTAGTGTGTCCTCTGTTTTAGAGTTGGGGTGGCAGGGTGTCCCGGTCTCCACAGGTGCCTGCTGCCCACCCTGCTTCTCCAGCGTTGACTCGGGGTTAGAACTTTCTAGATGGTGGCTGCAAAGGCTTGAGAGGTGGCAGAGCTGCGGAGGGAGGCGGGGAGCCGGGGGCCACCGAGGGGCCTCCTGCACGGGACACTGCGTGGCACCTCGGGTGGACTTTATTTTTTTGATGTTAACTTCTCAGAGCAGGGCATCTGGGACTCTGAAGCCACCTGCCCTTGTGGGCAGAGGGACCCACAGAGGACCCTCAGCAGGCTGTCCCTGGCGTTGGCATCTGCGGGAAGCACGGGGAGGGGGGGTATCTTGTCACTCTCGCCACCCTGGCTGGCTGGGAGAGTGGGTGTGGGCTGCTACTGGGCACCCTGGTCCCCGCTGTCCCCAGAGGCCACCCCCTCTTGTCACCGTGCACAGGCCCACCAGAGGTGGCTTTGTTGCCACATCTTGCTGCAGGTTAAAGCCCAGGGCGCGCCTCAGCCCTGTTAAGGGAGCTAAGGGCCCCTGGGGCGGCCATTGCGCACTGGTTTTCTTAAATGTCCGGGCTCCTCTCCTCACAGTCGCGATGGGCTTTTAGTACCATTAAAACCAGTTGATGACACAAAGGAGGTGGCTGCGGCCTGCCTGGTCTGTGGCACGTGGCCTGGGGTGGCTCTGACCTCTGACGGCCACACAGGATGGTTGGGAGCTCTGTGCCGGGTCCTCCACCCGGTGCCTCAGGTTTCTCCTGGTCACAGGGACAGAGTGGCTTCCTTGCCGGGCACGGCGGGGATGGTCTGAGATGCCACGGGGCTTGTGACTCGCTGGTAGCGGTGCATGATGGGTCTTGGGTGGGTTTTCCCTGTGTTTAGGACCGGACCTGGGGTTTCCGTGACGTAGAAGATGGTGACTGCCATCTCCCCGGCAGCTGGCTGCCCCCTGCTGGCGCCTTAGGTGCCAGAGTCTTAGGAAGGTCTGAGGGACAGCACCCGGTCGTCCTGCGCCCCAACCTGCAGGGCCACTGGATCCGAGCAGGAGTGGAGCTGAAGCTCAGCGCGGGCGGGGTGGGCTCCCGCCGGGGTCCAGGCTGACCCTCCGGGCCCATTCCCGAGGGCCCCATCCGACCCCTTCCAGGGTATCCTTGTGTCTTTCAACTGAGGTTCCAAAAGACTCGATGCTGTGACAGCATTTGGGACTTTGGGATCTGGGGTGTTGTGATGGATCGATTCTTTAGAATTATCTGAGCCAGTTTCTGGACCCAGAGAAACTCAGGGACGACTGTCACCCCCAGCTGGGGAGGACTCGGCGCCTTCCTTCGGGCAGACGCTGCCACAGGAAGAACGGGTTTCAGCCTGGACACTGCCTGGGGCCTGCAGAGAAGGGCTGGATGGGCAGCCTGGGGCCGGCTGGGGCTTGGCGGGGTTAGGGGGATGGGCCCCACTTCCCTCTTAGACATGCCCTTCCAGTGCTCAGCAGGACAGAGGGCTTCCAGGGCCAGGGGCCTTCTTACAGGAGACTAGAGGACCCCCGGCGGGCCCTGGCAGGACCTGGAGTAGGAGTATCCCCGCCCACTGCCTGGCACCCAGATGTGGTGTGGACCTTTATTTATCAGCTGGTGGATTTCACTCCTGAACCCTGATGTGTTTTGTTGGCAGTAGGTGCCCTGGTCACCTGGTCCACCTTCCTGCCAGGCCACGTGCAGTGGGTGAGGAACAGCTGCTGCCTGTAGCAGGGTCCCAGTGCTTCAGGTCCCCCAGTCCCTGGGGCCTGGCTCCCATTGACAGGACCTCTGGCGCTTCACCTTTGAGGTCCTAGGCTTTGGAGTTGCCTGTCCCTGCCAGCCAGGGCAGGAGCTGGTGGCCAGGAGTCACCGCTCGTCAACAGTGAACCAGGGCAGGTGCAGCCCAGGGAGAGGCCTCTCGGGTCCTGTGCTCCTGCGTCCCTGGCGTCCAGGCCCCCGAGGCCTGAACCTGCAGGCTGCTGTCTGAACTGTCAAGTGCAGGTGATGTGGACAGGGTCCCTCAGGAAGCCAGAGTGGACGGATGTGTTTGCCACTGCATGATTTTATGTAATCATAACTGTTTATGGGGTTGGCAGCCAGGAAGAGCACCCCGGGAGCCAGCCCACCCATCCTGTGTGTGTGGCCAAGCACCAGCCCAGAGCCGGCCACCAGGGATCATGCTGAAGGAGAGGAAGGCCCAGCCGTCAGTGCTGGGAGCAGCCAGAGCGTGTACCGCTGACCATGGCTCTGGCCTGGCCGTGGCCAGGAGGTCCTGTCTGATACCTTTGAGGTCAGAACCCTGGCCTGGCTCCCAGACCCGACAGCCTGCCGTGCTCACTGAGTGGCCATCTCCAGGCGGTCACCATGCTCAGAGCCTTCCCCCTCCACCTCCCTCTGCAGTGCTGGGTGTCCCATGGGCTAGGCCCTCAGCGGCTTCCCGGAGGCGTGTGGCGCCCAGCCTGTCCAGCAGAGGGTGCCAGGGACCATGTTGTGCCCGGAGTTGAGGTTCCTGAGCTCCCGGCCTGGCACCAGGTTTCAGGCCTGAGGCTGGCTCCTGGGTGCACATTGGGGACAGGGCCAGCCAGCAGGCAACGCGGGGGCCATTTGGACAATGGGCACTGGCCCTCCTGGGGGCTCAGGTGACCGTCTGCCTCGGCTTCTGTTTGCTTCGCCTTTGCTGTTTCTTTTCTCAGCTTTGCTGTGTCCCTGACCTGCGGGGATCGTGACTGTGACTTGTGTTCTGTCCCTCTCTCTCTCGGTGACCCTCCTCCTCTCTGTGTCTTCCCCCTGCCGAGTGGATCTGAGACGGGGCGAATGGCCCTGTGACTGAGAAGAGCGGTCCTCCGAAGGCTGTGGCCCGGCACCCACGATTGCCAAGGCGCCCCAAGTCCCTCTCAGGGGACCATGGCTACGTGGAAGCTGTGGCCACCAGGTGGCGCTGTGGGGCAGGCCGTCCTGGCTCCTGGGGACTGTGGTGAGGCAGAGGACTGAGCTGCAGGAGGCCCCTGCACCCTGGTCCCCTGTCCTCGTCCCCTAGACTGTCCGAGGCTGCCGCAGGACAGCAGGGTGTTGGAGGAAGGGCCCCGCAGGCTGTGGGTCCCCCCACCTGTGAAGAGAGGCTGCGATCCAAGAGGAATTCTCCTCTGGCCACCTGGCCCCTCCCCGACTCCTCTGAAGGAGCGGTGGGGACATTTGGGATCACTCCCGTGTGCTGAGTGCTGTGTGTCTGTCCGACTCTGCTGGGCAGGCGCCACCTCATCAGCCTCTTGCCACCCCTCTGAGGGGCCCCCTCTAGGATGAGCAGGAAATGGGTTCAGAGGGTTTAGTGACTTACCTGAGGTCACACAGCCGGCAAGTGGAGCCCCTGTGTGGCTCCGGGTCTGAGGGAGCAGCTTCACGTTTGGCAAATCAGAAGCAGGGTGGCCACAGGGTTTCCATGGACCAGGAGCACCCCAGGAAAGAGCCGACTGTGTCCTGGAACCTGCAGGAAGGGGGAGGGGGAAGGGTTGGACAGTCGCTGTCCCAGAGAGAGGGGGGAAGGTGGTCAGCCGGGAAGCAGACGGAGCCTCACTGCCTCGTGTCACAGCACGGCCTCAGGGCCTTCCACGTGCTGTTCCCGTGGCTTGAAACACTCTTCCCAGGGCCTCTGGCTTCACTCCCTCATGTTTTTCAGGTGGGCTTAAAGTCGCCCTGTCCGTCCATTCCTGATACCCTCTCCCCTCACCGTGTTTTGTTCTTCGTAGCATTTCCTGCTGTCTGATAGAGCATGCGCAAGCGCGCGCGCACGCGCACACACACACACACACACACACACACACACCCTGTCTCTTGGTATCGTGTGCCTCCTGAGGTTTCTGTCAGGAAGAGACCATTCACCATGAAGTGACACAGCCAATGGGGGCCCTTACCAGAGCCTGTGCCGTGCAGTTTGGACTTTCAGCCTGTAAAACTGTGAGCTGAATTAACCTCTTTTCTTCAAAAGTATCCTGCCTCTGGTATTTCGTTACGGTAAGGAAAAGCTGACTGATGCCCCCTGTCAGGAGTGTGTCCTCACCCCACGTTCTGGCCATCAAGGTTTTGCAGAAATCTAAACGTGATTCTAGGTCTGGCCCTTCCCTTACCCTCCCTGGCTTCATTCAACAACTATTTATCAAGGGCTCACTATGCACCAGCTTCTGTTCTAGGCCTAAAGTCACACTCTTGAGGCCCCTGGAGTTCATATTCTGCTACAAGAAGACAGATTTTATTTGTATCAACATGTGGAATGGCAGCTGGCATAAATACAGCAAGTTAAATACAGTGGGTGAGAGCCCAGGGACAGATGTGTGAGCCACTCTGATTGGTGATCGTGGAAGGCCTTTCTGGGGAAGACCCTAGAATGGGGACCAAAGGTGAAGAGATCCATGGAGAGATCTGGTTCCAGGTAGAAGCACCAGTGCAAAGGCCCTGAGGTTGGAGGTGTGAGGAGGCCATGGCAGCTGGAGCAGTGGAGGGGAGAAGGAGGTGACCTTGGAGGGGCAGGGACCACAGCACGCAGGTGACCTGTGCACTTGGGATTTTATGCCTAGAAACCATTGGTAGGTTCTGAGCAAAGCCAGGCAACTTCCTCCTCTGTGCGACCAAGCAGTTCTGCCCCGCCCCCGGGCCTGCCATGTGGGGGCTTTTAGAAATGTGCAGAAAGCACCCCCCCGGAGCCAAAGTGGCGCTGCGACCCTTTAGTTCTGGGACCTGTCGGGCTTCTTCTGTGGTGTTTTATGAAACGTGTGGCCTTACGATGACACAGGTGAGGTTTCTGTTCTCTGCAGCAGCGCTGGTGACTCCAGAGCAGGGCTTCGGAGAGCTCGAGGGACCAGCAGGTGACCCAGGAGGCCCTGCAGCCTCCAGGACTGGAGTGGGGGGGAGGGGACTTCTGTAGTCCTGGGTCACCACTGCGTGGCACCCACAGGCCACCAGGGAGCTGGGTCTCGTCCCAGAGGAAACCAAACAGCAGTCACACTGCTTGAGCCTGATGTGTTTGGTGACAGCTTCCCCACAGCTCGCTGGGCCTTGTCCCCACGCAGGGACTGCAGAGCCAGGCCAGGAGCTCATGGACCTTGGACCCGGGGCTGCTGGGGCTGCGGTGTCCCCTCCTCACTCCCCGGGCCCGCCCCCTGCTCCTGAACCCCCAGACCTGCCTGGGCGGCAGGTGCAGCCCAGGAGGTGACCTGGGGGACGGGCTGGCTTCAGGGTGGTGCACAGGGACCTGCGGGCAGGGGGCCTGTGTGGCCTCAGGCCCTGCTCTTGCTCTCGAAATGCTGGTAACTTCTGAACGTGGGGCCTGCGTTTTTATTCTACTCTGGGCCCCACACACTCTAGAGGTGGACTCACGCGGGAGAGGCCATCTCAGGACCACGTCCCTGTGCCTGTGGTTGGTGGAGGGTGACCCACTTTTTGATTGACTGTGAGGTATTTTTACACGTCACACATCCACGGAGTGCAGCTTCCCATTCTCGTGGCCGTGCGTGGGTTGAGTTACACGGGTCACGTGTTCATGTGTGATGCTAAGTCTCTGGGGAATGCTGAGGAGTGGCACGCTGGGTCAATGGTGGCTCCGTCCCAGTTTTCTGAGGAATCGCCACTGCTTTCCAGGGCGGTTGACCAGTTTTCAGTCCCAGCAGCCGTGTGCGAGTGTGCCTTTCCCCACATCCTCGCCAGCGCTCATTGGTACTTGTCTTCCTGATGGCTGTCGTTCTGACTGCAGTGAGACGGGGTCTCCGTGGCGCCGTGACCTGCATTTCTCTCATTGCTAGAGGTGCTGAGCATTTTCTCACATGTCTGTTGATCAGTCGTATTTCTTCTTCTGTGAAGTGTCTGTGGCTCCTTTGCCCACTCGTGGATTGGGTCTTTCTCCTTTCTGGTGTGGAGTGTTCTGAGGTCTTTGTGTTCCTGGGCAGTCCTGCTCTACCCGAGGTGCAGCTGGTCAAGATCCTCTCCGGTTCTGGAGGCTCGCTCTCCCCATGTTCTCGATTCTTCCCTTCACTGTGAAGAAGCTTGTGAGTTTGGCGAAATCCCATTTATTCTTTGTTGATTTTCCTTCGTGTGCTTTGGGGGTCTGATTGGGGAAGTTGGTTCCCGAGCCACATGATGGAGACTTGGGGCCACTCTTCCTTCCAGGAGGCCCAGGGTCCTTGTTGACCCCCTTCTCACCAATCAGATGCAGGAGTCCGGCGCTAGGGATTCTGGGAAAATCTTCTCTGTCTCATCAGGAGGGATCTTGCTGGGTGCTCCCTCCTCAGGCCTCGTTCCCTCCTTCTGGCCACCTCCCCCTGCTGCCAGCACCATGGTTTGACCGGAATGTTCCAGTCTCCTGGGCCCCCCAGCTCTCACCCTCACCCCCAGGGGCAGCCAGAGACGCTGTGAGGATGGCGGTCAGGCCAGGTCCTACCTCTGCTCAGAACCCCAGGGACTTCCGCCCCCTCCACTGAAGCTGAAGACCCCGGCCCTCCCCTGCAGGACCCTGCCTCCCACCCACTCACCCTCCCGTGCTCCGGCTGGGTCTGTGCTGGTGGCAGGCGCAGAGCCTCTGGGCCACAAGGGCATGAGGGGAATCCAGCCTCCGCCTCCCAGGGAGCAGGTGGCCCCTGTCCCAGTGCCATGTGGGGATGGGGTGTGGTGTTAACTGAACACCTACTAAGTGCTGGGCACGCTGTTCAAGGCTCTGACCAGTGCTGGGCTCCTGTACCTGCTCAGGGGACGCTGCCATGGTCATTCTGTCCTACAGGTTCTCTGGGACTCCAGGGGACTCTGCCTCATTTGGAGGGGACTGGAAAGTCTGTTATGACAGGGAGGCCCACCCTGACAGGCTGGGGCCCTGGGGACAAATGGCATCCATTTACTTTACCAGGAGCATTTATCTACGTTTCCACCTCAAAGCTCCAGGGAGAGGGGTGAGGAGGCTGCTCCCCAATAACCTGATTTCATGGAGGAGCTAATTAGGTGGAATCAGGGGAGTGGACCCCAGAGAGGCCACTGCAGACAGGGGCAGGAGAGGAAGGACAGGGCCTGGGGCAGGCGGGAGGTTCTGGGTGCAGAGCTCTGCCAGGGCCACCCATGGCCTCCAGCAGCAGCAGGCCCTGCAGGACCCAAGTCCTGGGGGGTCTGACACCCACAGTCCCCTGGTGGCACCCTCAGGTCTGGGGGTGGCAGAGGCAGGACATGCAGCCCTGGGCCCCTGCACCCCACAGACCTGCCCTGGTCCCCAGCATTGTCACCACAGGGTTCCAGGTGACCTCAGCACCGTGAAGAGTCAGAGGATCCTGGTTCACTGTCCAGCTCTGCCGCTGGCTGGCTGCGTGGCCTCGGGTGTGTCCAGGGCTGCTCTGAGCCTCAGCCTCCTCAGCTGGACAATGGGAATCACTGACAGTGCTTGGCCCCAGGGTCACCACGAGGCCCGGGGACGTGACTGTGTTCCAGTGCTTAGTGCCCAGCAAGCGCCCGCCGCCGGTGAAGCATCATTTCCTTCTTTGCTAAATGGAAACACTAGTTACCACGTTGACCTCATCCCCGCGCCCGCCGCCTTAGGATGGACGCTGGGGCACGTCAGTGCTGGCCTTGTCTCTCTGGGGATCTGGGTCAGTCCACGCCCTGCCAGGCAGCCGAGTCACACTGGGGCCACAGCAGTCCCCACACCTAGGGGCTTCTCTCCGTGGGGACTCAAACTCTGCTCAGTGTGTCCTCACGGAGGACCCAGGGGAGTGGCCGCCCCATCATGCGCCACCCTGCCTTGCAGAGAGCACAGAGCTTGGGGAGGGCCCTGGCAGGGTGGCCAGGCACCCAGGCCCGGGTGACTCACAGCCTCCCTGTGCTCAGCACCCAGGCCCGGAGAGCCACGTGGCCCCGTCTGGCCACCAGGGGACAGGAGGGGGACAGGAGGGGCACTGGCGATGCCTGTCAGGGGAGGGCGGTCGGCATTGGCTGAGCACCACCGGGGCCTCCAGAGCTGCTTGAGTCTTGGGTTTGGTCGTCGCTGCAGGAGCAGAAGCAGCGGGCAGGGGACGCTCCTGCTGGTCAGCGCACTCGTGGCCAGGTGCTGGCCTCCGCTCCGCTCCCCTTTTTCCTGGCTCAGGTCAAACTACAGACCCCTCCGTGGAGCACGGCCGCCCTGTGGCCACTCACTCTGGTCTTCTCCCCTGGACCAGCCTTCGCCATCACAGCCCAGCCATGGGAGAGAGGCAGGTGGATGGTCTGATGGGCAGGAACCCTGCCTCTGTCCCCGTCAACCATCTTGATGACAGCAGTTGACAAGGGGCAGCCCCCTAGGGGTGCGGGGTGTGTCCTCTGTGTGTCGGATGGATTGTGGGGGGTGGGATTCTTGTGTGTGTCCTCGTGTGCACGTGTGTGACTTTCACAAGTCTCCCTGGCCCAGCCCACTCCCTGTTAGAGTCCCCTGTCCCTGCCCCTGTAGGTGCTGGACAGTCATCTGGGGCAGGCTGTCCTGTTTCCCACCCAAGTTCCAGTGTCCTCTGGGCACTCACTGGAGTACCAGCTATTTGACCATCTTAGCGGAGAACTTTAGATGGAAACAAGATTCTTCCAAGATTTCAATGTGTGCTCATGCCCATGTGTGGCGGGCATTTCCCTTGTCCTCTGTGGCTGGCCGCTAGGGACCCTCCTCCCCCTCCAGTGGGTGCCCTCACTGTGCTGCTTCTACGTCTGCTCATTTGCATATTGAAATATGATTTATTAAATTGCAAATTATTGTCCTTTTATTTCTTTTTTACAATCCACTTGGGGCCTCGTAATGCGATTTTAAGTAGGTGTGGGATATTATGGGTCAGTTATTTATGACTCTCACTTCAGGGCAGGAAAGAGATCATTAAGCACAGTCTTCTTGGGAAGGTCACGGGGTCTGATACGGTGGAGAACTATGGCTTGGATCCTTCAGGATTGGTGTCGGGGACAGGGGCGCCCGGCCTCTGAAACGCCCGGCTGTCTGACTTGGCTGCAGGGGGGCTGTGTGGGGCTCAGGCTGAGAGTGGCTATGGGGTTGGTGCCACCCGTGTCCAGCTCCCACGGTTATCTGTGTGGCCACTGAGCTGCGTGGATGTCTGGGGAGGAGCTGCCTCCTCGTGGAGGGTGGAGGCCCGGGGGGCCCGGCGAGGCGCTAACACAGCCCCTTTAAAACTGCAAACAACTCCTGCTCACACTTCTGGTCATGTGGAGAATGGAAACTGAGGAACCACCGCTGGCCAGGCTGGGCGCTGGGGTGACCTGTCCCCTGGTTAAGTCAGCCTGCTCTCTCCCGGCTTCTCCCCACTTTGATCCGTTGCATAAAATTCATTTTTTTGAATTGTTGTGTTTATTTGTGGCCAAATCCAGCCTGAGACAGTGGTAGGTTTGCACCTGGCCCGAGTCAGGACGGAGGACCCAGCGTGCTTCAGTCCTACTGCTGTCCGTCACTAGGACTGCCTTGGTTTCTGACCGGGAGAGAACTTACCTGTGGGAATGGAAGATCAGTTTATCACTTTGAGAAATGGAAGGAGGGTGCTGTGTGACCAAAGCCCAGGCGAGGCGGATGGCTCCAGCAGAGCCTCCGGAGGCAGCCCCACCCCCAGTCCTTCCTCACACACTTGCTGAGCCGTCTCCTTGAGGTCATCTGCACCCAGCCGTGCAGGACCAGGGGCGTCAGACCTGTTTGGCCTGTGAGGTCACTTTTGATGACCTGGACAGTTGGGGATTCTGCTTAAATTCCCTGAGAGAAAGGGCTACATTTCAATACTGGCTTTATTTAAAATAAAAAAATATATATAGAATTTCAGCCATAGACCATCTTCCTTGGCTACCAAACGGGAGCCACTGGCCACAGGTTCTGGGGAACAGGCCCAGAGCCCCAGCCGGTGGGGAAGCCTGTGCCCTGGGGCCGAGAGCGCAGACTCAAGCAAACAGAGTGGTGAGATTTGGGGTCACGTGGTCAGCCCAGGACTGGGGGATGTTTTCTAGGTTGGTGTCCCCGCTTGGGCTCAAAGGTGGCGCTCAGCTAGTGTCAAGGAGATGACATGAGGCAAAGCGCACACTGCCGAGGCTTGGGGGGGGGTTGACTCACACGACCCTCCAAACCCACCACGCGCCCCGAAGGCCTGGTGGACACTCGGTTCACCATCACTGATGCCCAAGGGAGCACGTGAGGCCTTGGACAGCTCTGTGGGCATCCCAGTGGGCCAGGGATGATGGTGGAGATGGCCAGGGAGACACCAGGTGGGAGACACCAGTGGGGGTGGGGACAGGTGACAGCAGGCACCGCCTACAGACAAGGCGGCACACTCACCCTGCTCCCCAGGAGGACAGAAGTCGTCACGAGGATGATGGAGCCAGCAGAACCCAAGGTCAGACCTCAGGGGGCCTTTTGCAATGGAGTGGTCATCAAGGTGACCTTAGAAACAAAGTGAGCAGAGTCTGTCCAAAGGCAACTGGATCCACCTATTAGAAAACCTCCAGATCCAGTGGCCAGGGCCACCACAGTGAAGAGCCATAGCCCGTGCCCAGTCTTTCTACCGAGGTCGGGCGACAGACGCAATGTTGACCCACGTTCAAGTCACAGTGGGCCAGTAGGTCTGGGGTCCCACCCACCAGTTTCTTGGCAACAGGAAGAATCTCAGGGTAAAATCCAAGTGGAGTCCCCAGCCAGGAGAGCAGCTTGGAGGGAGTGTGGGACTCCCAGCCTCGGAGACTCGAGGGGTGCAGGAGGGGTGTCTCATCCCCCCTAACTTGGGGTGCAGAGTGACCTTACATATAACCAGGTGGTGACGTCAATTGTGGCCGCTGTCCCAGATGTGCTATTTGTGGTTGAGCACCCCAACCCCACCTGGCGCCTCCCACGCAGCGTCAGACCTGGGGACATGTCGTTTTCCTGGAGTAATTTATGAGGACCAGAGCGCAGCTCTGCCTTCCTGTCCCAGCCACAGCACACAGTCCCTGTCCTGCCTCCAGTCACCCAAGGCTCCCCACAAGGCACCGTGCACTCTCCCTTCCTCTGTCTCGGGGAGCTCTGTGGCCCAGGTGCCTGCAGCCACGGACATTTGCTTTGGGTCCATCCAGATGAGTCTGCCCCTGGCCTCTCTGGATGGCTCTAGCCCCCTGAGCTGCTTCAGACGTCCCACTCTCATCCCCTTCCCACGAATGAGCAGAAAGTCTGCGGCTCTAGCCTGCGGGACGCTGCACATACCGAGCCCGCCATTTTAATCCATATGAGCAGCTCTCCCTCATCAGGTCAGTCCTTGGGCACTTACCTCGACACCACAGAGGTTTATTTGCCTAATTGTGATCTCTGTCTCGAGAAGAGCAGGCCACCTGGTCACACTGAGAGCTGGTAACTGCCAGGGTGGCTGGCAGCCAGGGGTCGGCAGGGGGCACAGGAGAGCAGCCGTTAGCTGCCAGGACCTTGGGCTCCAGCTGCAGGAAGAGTCCCCTCGTCCTGGTACCGTGGGCTCCAGCTGCTCAGGAGCAGCAAGGAGAGCTGCCACCACTAGAGAGGGAGAGCGGCTGATGCTAAGGGAGCTGCACTTTGCTGATTTAACTTCTGTCCAAATGGACAGAAGAACAGCCAGCTGCCTGTCACATGCTGACCCAGCCTGGGCCACCGTACAGTCTTCAGAAAGTCTTGATGCCTCCTCATGGTAGGAAACATCAAGATGCTGATGACCCTTGGCTGTTGGGACTGGACGGGCTGAAAGAAGCCCGTAGGTTGAGTTTCTTATTTAGGGAGAAAAATGGGAGCCCTACCCCTGGTTCCCGTTTCTGGATGAGCTCGGGTCCAGCCGGGAGAGGAGGCCAATCATTCTAACAGCAGAGCCAGCCTCGCCATGGCTCCATGTGGTCATCAGTGGAGGGTGGAAAAGGGAAAGGCAGAGACGGCCTGCGGCTGGGGTGAGAGCTGCTGAGCCGTTTATGGAAACTGCTTTCTCTCAGCGCCACTGTCTTGCCCACGTGTCCAGACCCCGCGTATGGCTGCTGTCACACAAGGCTGGGAGCGATGGGTTGCCCCAGAGACCTGTGACCAGGAAGCCTAAAATATTTATTATGTGGGCCTTTGGGCAAAAGTTTACTGACCTAAAGGGAGTCACAGGCAGCAACTGGACTTGCAGACCCGAGGCGGTGGGCTGAGGGTCATCTCCACTGGAGAGTGGAAGCCGCGGGTGTGTTTGAGGGCACTGCGGTGACACTGACAGGACAACACAGAAAACAGGAGGAAGTGAAACCAGATGGAAGCAACAGGATGTCCTTTCTCCCTCCTGCAGCCTCCCCTGCTCCCTGCTCAGCTTCCTGGGATGCGTCTTTAGGTCAGCTCATGGAGGGCCAGCCCCTCCTACAGGTCGCCCAGCGCTCGTGCCATCAGACATCACCTTCCTCTTCAGCTTAATAATTGCACCAAAAGACATCAGCTCGGCAATACGTGTGTGACCAGTGGTTCCATTTCCCCCCCCCCAAGAAGCGAATTTATGGGAGATCCACTCTGGGGGTGTGTGTCATCATTTCCCAATAGTTACTAGTACCGAGGTTCCTTCACCCCCCAGTCAATCTCACTTATCCGGGTGGCAGATCCAGCAGTGCATTTCCTGGCACCGAGGGCTGTGGAGCCTCGGCTCTTCACAGGCTTTAGGAAACTTGGGAGATTAAGGTTTTGCATAATGCAAATCAGGAGGGGAAGATGTTTGCCTGCCTCTGCTGCCCAGGTAATTAGAGCACCAAGTCCAAAAGAAATTCATTTTCTGGGGGAGAGAGAAAGGTCTGCTTGGTATGCAAACAAGCACGGTCATCGGCAACACAAGACCCAGCACCAGCGACTGTTTGATTTGCAGCTTTAAAGAATTTAAGGATGAATAAAACACTGAAATAATTTTTAAAGAGCTGTCATCAAATGGCCCACAGTCTAAGCACTGGGTGGGAGGGCATAGAGATGGCACCTGCCAGGTGCTGTGGGCCCCGGGCCTGTGAGGTGCTCTGGGCTCCTGTGAGACCTGCACTTTGCCTCTCCCAACCCATCGGTCCCAACCTAGTTCCCTCTTCCAGGAAGTCCTCTGGGCTTACTCCTGCTGCCTTCTCCCTTGTCTCCCTCCAACTCATTCATTCAGAAAGTTTCTCTGACCCCCCCCCCACCCCCGCTGGGTGCACCGGCCAGGCTGGCAGGGGGTGGAGCGGCAGCAACACGGGGAGCAGGCCATCCCCGCCCTCTTGGGGCTGAGGTTCTAGTGGGGATGAGAAGCCGTTAGTGTCTCAGAAGATGCTGTGGGAAGAGCCACCAGGGGTGGTGTGGAGGGCAGGGAAGGCTGGGGGGGGGGGCTTTGGTTGTAGCAAGGTGGTCCAGGGGGTCTGAGCGGTGGAGGCACAGGTGACCTGACACGAGGAGCAGCTGCTGCAGCTCGAGTGTCCCCAGGTGTCCCAGGAACAAGGCCAAGGTGGCTGGAGCTGGTGATGGGGGAGCAAGGGGAGGAGCCCATGCAGGGCCAAGGTCAAGGACGGCCCCTGCCTGTCCCCACACACCTCCAGCTCAGTCATTCTAACAAAGCCCTGCCCACCTGCTGGGGGCCAGGCCTGTTGTGGAGGCCCTGGGTGCAGCAGGGGACTCCGTGGGCAGGGCCCCTGCTCCCAGCCTGCGCTCTGCTGGGAAAGTGGAGAAGAAAGACATCAACAAGGACGGGATTCCCCAGAGTGACAGGGCGGGGAGAGGCCGTGTTGGAGGAGTGGCCGGGACATCCAGTCACCGACAGGAGACCCAGGCTCCTGAGGGCAGCAGCCTGGCTCCTGCTCTTTGCTCTCCCCCTTCCTCGGCAGGAGAATCGGCTTCCTCCTCCTCCTCAGGGGCCAGGAGCAGGTCAGGGCTTCCCCAAGGGGACCATGACCAGTCCTGGCCCTGGCCCTGTGCTGGCCACAGAGAAGGAGCCGCTGGGTTCTGGCACAGGAGACCCTGGCTGGAGGGACCCTCCCACCCTGCAGCTGTCCCTTGGGGAGAGGGCTCCTGGGGGCGTAGGCCACGTCCTCTCTGGGCCCCGAGTGCTGGTGGGGGCTCTGTCAGAGGACAGGCTGGAAGCCCTCCCTGGGGGTGGACAAGCCTGGTTCAGGCCGGGCAGTGGGCACAGGACCTGCTGGAACCCAGATCCCAGTGCTTCCACCCGGCAGGACCCCGGCCACTACGCCCAGCAGTGACCCTCCCGAGCCAGGCTGGCCAGGGCCTCCCCACGAGGTTTGCCCCAATTCTCTAGCCACTGTTGAGGGGCTGCCCTGTGGCCACCGTTCCCCTGAGGCTCCGCAGCACCTGTTGAGTGAGCGAGTAAATGGACGGGCAGAGCCGGGAACGGGGACCCACTGCTGTTCCCAGAGCCAGGCTGCGGGGGCTGGAGGGGCCCACAGGGTGCTCTGGGGCTGCTCCCTGGGGCCACTTCTTGGTCCAGCCACCTGCTTCTCTACTATGGGCAGCGGGGTCCCTTGGAAGCAGAGGGCCTGCCTGTCTGAACATCCGAGGCTGCTAGACAGCCAGGTGCCAGCTGTCCCCACTGTGGCCTTGGGATGCTGGGAGGGAACAGACGGGAGGAGGCAGGTGGGGCCGGAGGCCAGGGAGTGAGAGGCCAGCAGAGGCTGCTTGTCCAGGGCTGTGCCACCTGGCAGGGTCGTGGCCTTGGGGACGTGGTGCTCGGGGAGGCCGGCTTGGTGGACATCTGTCTGCTGTCTCCCCCATTTTCATGTGAAAGGGGGGGACGTGCCTTGGGCTGCCATCTGTCCTGGGAGCCCCATTGTGCTGAGACCACTGCAGGGCAAAGGGGCCAACTGTGGGCAGAGGTCGTGGGGAAGGACACGGCCAACAGAAGGAAGCTTTCAGGGCTGGTGGCGCAGAGGGCGGGCTTCGCCGGTGGGGCTGGGGGGGCAGCAGCCACCATCTGTGCCCACCCTCCAGTGACGTTCTGGACCAAGAGCAGCTCAGGGCCCCTCCTCTCCCAGGGCCAGGCCGTGTATGCAGCAGGTGCTTACCTCTCAGCGTGGCAGCCCCAGGCCAGGATTCCAGCCCCTCCTCTGGCTCCAGGTCTGTGCCCTCCAGGCCATCCTGCCCGTGCACTTGGGGTCAGGTGCTGGGCATGGCCTCCAGGCTGCACTGGTCCGTGGCCAGCAGGCTATGCCCTGGGAGCTCCCTCTGGGCCTGGACAGCAGCCAGACTCGGCCAGGAGGAGGTGCAGGGAGGGGCTTGAAGGATGATGGGCAGAGGGGCCAGAGATGCAGCGTCCCTGGGGCGAGGAGCGCGTGTTGGTGCCCCTCTGGCAGCCTCTGCCCTGGGCTCTCTGCTCTGCGGGTGCCAGAGGCCCCTGGCTGAGACCTCCCTGCAGCCCCGTCCCAGCAGATGGCCGCTCCTGTCCAAGGCTGACCTTGGTGGGAGCCCTTGACCTGGTCTCAGTGGACACCCACCCAGCTGCCCTGTCCCAGCAGGCTCAGGATGGGGTGGAGGGGCTGCGGGGGGGCACAAGCTGCCCCTTGGCACAGAACCCCAGAAGCACTGGCAGGGTCTGTTGGTGGCAGGGTGGGGGGTCACCTGGGCACAATCCTGGCTGCACGTGTGACAGAGAAGGGCACCATTCATCTGCCGTGCTGGGACCAGGTGGGACCCTCCAGGCCCAGGTGCCCCCTCCACACCCGCCCGCGCTCACCCAGGGGCAGCAGGTACTTTGCTTGTAATTAAAACGTCACTTCATTGTCCACAGAGGAGCACCCCAGGCTCACCCTGGGCGAGTCCTGCTGGGCTCTGCACGGTCTCCCACCTGTGCCCAGGCCGAGGGCGAGGAGGCCCCACGGCAAAACCACCCTGTCCCCAGTGTGTGGGCGGGGACACCAGACCCACGGCCCCAGGGCCTGGCCAGAGGGAGGTGCCCGCCAGGTGCTGCGGATGGGGCTGGCTCAGCGGGCAGCCCTGTGCCCTGTGCCAGCCTCTGGGCCCTCGGAGCTCGCTGGGGTGGATTGTGACAACTGCACCTCTCGCAGGGCTGAGGGGGCCTTGCCACCCTGCTGCAGGTCATGACCTAGATGTCACTTCAGGGTGTGGCTGTCCCTGGCCACCCCACCTGAAGTCCCCTCCCGCTGGCCCCTCAGTCCTGTCCCTGGCCACCCCACCTGAAGTCCCCTCCCACTGGCCCCTCAGTCCTGTCCCTGGCCTTTATCACCATCAGCAAAGCAGGTGTCCTTGTCTGGACGCTGTGAAGCCAGGTCCTGGGGTCCTCCACTCTTGGCCTTACGATGCTCACCCCAATGTGCCACTTGGTTCTCGGGAACCGGGAACGTGCTCTCAGCCGGGGCGCAGGGATCAGCTGGACAGACACCTGCCCGAGTGGTCAGCCTCCTATTGGCTGGGCCAGCCCAGCCCCTGACTTGTCATTTGTTTACAAATTCATCATCTTTTTTTTTTTTTTCTTTTTTTTGTCTAAAAGCTACAAAGAGATTCCAGTCTGGCCTCTTCCTCGGGTTCTCACTCGGGTGAGGGCCCTGTAAGCAGGTGAAGAGCTGTCTGCTCTGTCCTGGTCCTCTGTCTTTAGGCAGAGGGCAGAGGGCAACGCCTCACTCCTACTACCTTTCCCTACTGTGCAGCCGTTGCTGGAACACAGTAGGTGCTCGGCAAGGTGAAATGGTAAAGAGATGAATGAATGAATAAGAAGTGTGGGCGGGCGGCGCTGGGGACAGGGTGGTCTCTGCTCAGCTCCCACGCAGCCCCTTCCCGGGCACTCGGTGGACACAGCAGGAGAAGGTTGTGCACCCCACCTCCTGGAGCTTGTTCTCCGTGACAGGATCCAGACGGCCCGGGACTCAGCAGCAGGTGGAGGGGCCGTGCCCTGTGTGACCAGCAGCAGGGATCCTGGATGGGTGTTAAGGGGTCCCTTAACAAGGGGACTGTGCCCCGGAGGCCACTGAGAAGACAAGCTGGCCCTTGGCAGAGAGCTCCGCCGCCCAGTCCCCATCAGTGAGATGTGCCTGCAGGACAGGAAGCTAGCTGGGGGACGGGTCCCCGAGCCCCAGAACCTCCTGTAGTGAAGGCTGCCAGGGGAGGAGCCAGGCTGGGCTGGGCTGGCCGCAGAGCCAAACCAGGTCCCGACTCTCCCGGGGTCTTCTTCCTGCTCCTGCAGAGGCCTCTGGGATGCTGTCCACACCCGGCCCTAGAGGACTGGTTCCCAGGACTGGTGACAGGACAGGGCTGTGAGGGGCAGGGACGCTGGGACCTGCTTCCTGGATATGTCCACAGGCACCTGCCCAGAGCAGGCATTCGCAGCTGCTGGGCGGCCTGCGGATGTCCAGCTGCAGCTCCTGGGACTGGCTGGTTGCTGGCATTGGTAGGGGCCCGGCTGTGGCTCAGGAAGTGGCCCTCAGTAAGTGTGTATAACTGGGAAGGAGCTGGCCTGGCGAGGCCTGTCCCGGGCAGCAGGGACCTGACAGGGGAAGGGGGCCAGGGCCTCCAGGATTCTCCCTGCTCTGTCTCCCCTTCCTCCCTGTCCCTCCCCGTCCTCCTTTCTGACCAGATATGACCCTCTGGAGCCCTGGAGTCGGGGACCATGGGGTCTGGCAGACACACGCCCGGGCAGGGGGGTCCCCAGCAGCTTCCCTGGGTTTCTCCAGCTCCATCCTGGGGGCAGGACGTGGCCCCCAGACCCTTCCCCTGGCCTGTGCCACACAGAGGCAGTGGACCTTCACCCCAGGGCTGGGGCTGGACTGGATGCAGGGGACGCAAGGGGGACACAGATCCTGTCCCCACCTTTGAGGACATCACAGTCCCCAAACTATGAGCATAAGTCAGACTGTGGAGTGAGTCCAGTGATCACAGTGGACCTCACCCTGTCCTCATTCATGATTCATGTTCAGTGGAGAGAGGGCTCAAGGCTCTGTGTCCACATCTGGACCGATGGCCCATTTTAAATCGATGTTTGCACAAGGTGTGAGATTCAGGTTGAGCCTTTTGCTATCAGGACAGTTCCAATACCATTTATTGAGTAGACTATTTTCAATCAACTTATTTGCACCTTGTGTTAAAAATCCTTTGGCAAAATTTAGGTGGGTCTGTTTCTAACTCTCGGTTTCCGTCACTGTTTTCCTTTGGTATCGCACTGTTGATTGTATAGATTTATATTTAGACTTAAAATGGGATAATGATCTTTCCATCTTATTGGTGTGTTTCAAAATTGTTTTAAATGTTCTAGCTCCTTTGATTTTGCCGGCACATCCTCAAATTAGTTGGTTTATATGTATAAACAATCCTGCTGGCTTCATCTGGCACTAAATTTGTAGATCAGTGAGGGGAGAATTCCCATCTGTGCTATTTTGGTCTTCCAATCCATGAAACTGGTATATCTTTCCATTAATTTAGCTTTTTCTTTTATTTCTTTAATCAGTATTTTGATGTTGAAAGCATACAAATCCTGCCCAGGCTTGTTAGATTAGTATTTAAGTACTTCATTCCAGGAAGTTTTTATAAATGGTATTAAATTTTTTCTAGTAGTACATTATTATTATTCAGAAAATGATTGATCTTTCTGTGTCGACCTTGCCAATATATGTGCCCTTTATTTATTTTCTTACTTCAGATGGTTCTTTTAAAAAATTGTTTTTTTTTCCAATATTAAAAATAAGCAGCAGCAGCAGACAGTTATTTCACATAAACACCTGACCTTCTCCAGCACAGAGCAGGAAGCCCTCAAGGCCTGGCGCCCTCACACCAGAGCTGAAGAGCAGCCAAGCACACTGACCCCTCTCATAGCCCCCAGGGCTCAGTCACCTGCAGAGGCCTCCTGCCACCCCTCAGGCACCCACAACCCTAACCCTGTCCTGGAAGACAGCAGAGAGCACCTGCCTTTGTTCCACTTCCCTGGTGCAGGAAACAGGGGTGGTTCCCAGAGAATCCCGTTGGCCAGGCTGAGGTCACATGACTCTCCAGCAGAGGATAAGGTTCAGCAATGGAATGAGGGTGGGAGGGGTTTCCACTGCCAGCAGATGACCACACACACCTGGTCTTCCTGCAAATGCCCATGCACAGCTGGTCTTTCTGCAGATGCCGACGCACACCTGGTCATCCTGCAGATGCCCAAGCATACCTGGTGTTCTCATTCAGATGCCCACGCACACCTGGTCTTGTTCAGATGCCATTGCACACCTGGTGTTCTTGTTCAGATGCCCACGCACACCTGGTCTTCCTGCAGATGCCCACGCACACCTGGTGTTCTCATTCAGATGCCCATGCACACGTGGTCTCATTCAAATGCCCACGCAAACCTGGTGTTCTCATTCAGATGCCCACGCACACCTGGTGTTCTTGTTCAGATGCTCACGCACACTTGGTGTTCTCATTCAGATAACAAGCACACCTGGTGTTCTCATTCAGATGCCCACACACACCTGGTGTTCTCAGTCAGACGCCCACGCACACCTGGTGTTCTCATTCAGATGCCCATGCTCACCTGGTGTTCCCATTCAGATGCCCACGCACAGCTGGTCTTCCTGCAGATACCCATGCACACCAGGTGTTCTCATTCAGATGTCCACGCACACCTGGTGTTCTCATTCAGATGCCCACGCACACCTGGTGTTCTCATTCAGATGCCCATGCACACCTGGTATTCTCATTCAGATGCCCACGCAAACCTGGTCTTCCTGCAATGCCCATGCACACCTGGTGTTCTCATTCAGATGCCCACACACACCTCATTTTACTGCAGATTCCAAGGCACACCTGGTGTTCCCATTCAAATACCGAAACACACCTGGTGTTCTTATTCAGATGCTCATGCACACCTGGTGTTCTCATTCAGATGCCCACGCACACCTGGTCTCCTGCAGATTCCCACGCACACCTGGTGTTCTCATTCAGGTGCCCACACACACCTGGTGTTCTCATTCAGATGCCCACGAAAACCTGGTCTTCCTGCAGATGCCCATGCACACCTGGTGTTTACATTCAGGTGCCCACAGACACCTGGTGTTCTCATTCAGATGCCCACGCACACCTGGTGTTCTCATTCAGATGCCCACGCAGACCTGGTGTTCTCATTCTGATGCCCACAGACACCTGGTGTTCTCATTCAGATGCGCACATACTCCTGGTGTTCTCATTCTGATGCCCACAGACACCTGGTGTTCTCATTCAGATGCCCATGCACACCTGGTGTTCTCATTCAGATGCCCACGCAGACCTGGTTTTCTAATTCACATGCCCACAAACACCTGGTGATCTCATTCAGATGCCCACGAAAACCTGGTCTTCCTGCAGATGCCCATGCACGCCTGGTGTTCTCATTCAGATGCCCACACACACCTGGTGTTCTCATTCAGATGCCCACGCACACCTGGTGTTCTCTTTCAGATGCCCACACACACCTGGTGTTTTCATTCAGGTGCCCACAGACACCTGGTGTTCTCATTCAGATGCCCACGCAGACCTGGTTTTTTAATCCACATGCCCACAAACACCTGGAGTTCTCATTCAGATGCGCACGTACTCCTGGTGTTCTCATTCTGATGCCCACAGACACCTGGTGTTCTCGTTCAGATGCCCATGCACACCTGGTGTTCTCATTCAGATGACCATGCACACCTGGTTTTCTCGTTCAGATGTCCATGCACACCTGGTGTTCTCATTCAGATGCCCATGCACACCTGGTCTACTGGCCGATGCCCACGCACACATGGTGTTCTCATTCTGATGCCGACACACACCTGGTGTTCTCATTCAGATGCCCACGCACCCCTGGTGTTCTCATTCAGATGCCCACCCACACCTGGTGTTCTCATTCAGATGCCCACGCAGACCTGGTTTTCTAATTCACATGCCCACAAACACCTCTTGTTCTCATTCAGATGCCCATGAAAACCTGGTCTTCATGCAGATGCCCATGCACACCTGGTGTTCTCATTCAGATGCCCACACACACCTGGTGTTTTCATTCAGGTGCCCACAGACACCTGGTGTTCTCATTCAGATGCCCACGCACACATGGTGTTCTCATTCTGATGCCGACACACACCTGGTGTTCTCATTCAGATGCCCATGCACCCCTGGTGTTCTCATTCAGATGCCCACCCACACCTGGTGTTCTCATTCAGATGCCCATGCACACCCGGTATTCTCATTCAGAAGCCCACACACTTGGTGTTCTCATTCAGATGCCCACCGAAACCTGGTATACCTGCAGATTCCCACGCACACCTGGTGTTCTCATTCAGATGCCCACACACACCTGATCTCCTCATTCAGATGCCCACAACCACCTGGTGTTCTCATTCAGATGCCCATGAAAACCTGGTGTTCTCATTCAGATGCCCATGCACACCCGGTATTCTCATTCAGATTCCCCCGCACACCTGGTGTTCTCATTCAGATGCCCACCAAAACCTGGTATTCCTGCAGATTCCCACACACACCTGGTGTTCTCATTAAGATGCCCACACACACCTGGTCTTCTCATTCAGATGCCCACAACCACCTGGTGTTCTCATTCAGATGCCCACGAAAACCTGGTTTTCTCATTCAGATGCCCACGAAAACCTGGTCTTCCTGTAGATGCCCTTGCACACCGGTTGTTCTCATTTAGATGCCCAGACACACCTGGTTTTCTCATCAGATGCCCACACACACCTGGTGTTCTCATTCAGATTCCCACGAAATCCTGGTCTTCCTGCAGATTCCCACGCACACCTGGTGTTCTCATCAGATGCCCACGAAAACCCGGTGTTCTCATTCAGATGGCCACACATACCTGGTATTCTCATTCAGATGCACACGCACACCTGTTCTTGTTCAGATGCCCATGCAAACCTGGTGTTCTCATTCAGATGCCCACGCACACCCGGTGTTCTCATTCAGATGCCCATGCACACCTGGTGTTATCATTCATATGCCCACACACACCTGGTGTTCTCATTCAGATGCCCACGAAAACCTGGTGTTCTCATTCAGATGCCCACGAAAACCTGGTCTTCCTGTAGATGCCCTTGCACACCGGTTGTTCTCATTTAGATGCCCAGACACACCTGGTGTTCTCATTCAGATGCCCATGCACCCCTGGTGTTCTCATTCAGATGCCCACCCACACCTGGTGTTCTCATTCAGATGCCCACGCAGACCTGGTTTTCTAATTCACATGCCCACAAACACCTGGTGTTCTCATTCAGATGCCCACGAAAACCTGGTCTTCATGCAGATGCCCATGCACACCTGGTGTTCTCATTCAGATGCCCACGCACACCTGGTGTTTTCATTCAGGTGCCCACAGACACCTGGTGTTCTCATTCAGATGCCCACGCACACATGGTGTTCTCATTCTGATGCTGACACACACCTGGTGTTCTCATTCAGATGCCCATGCACCCCTGGTGTTCTCATTCAGATGCCCACCCACACCTGGTGTTCTCATTCAGATGCCCACGCAGACCTGGTTTTCTAATTCACGTGCCCACAAACACCTGGTGTTCTCATTCAGATGCCCACGAAAACCTGGTCTTCATGCAGATGCCCATGCACACCTGGTGTTCTCATTCAGATGCCCACACACACCTGGTGTTTTCATTCAGGTGCCCACAGACACCTGGTGTTCTCATTCAGATGCCCACGCACACCTGGTGTTCTCATTCAGATACCCACGCAGACCTGGTTTTTTAATTCACATGCCCACAAACACCTGGTGTTCTCATTCAGATGCGCACGTACTCCTGGTGTTCTCATTCTGATGACCACAGACACCTGGTGTTCTCGTTCAGATGCCCATGCACACCTGGTGTTCTCATTCAGATGCCCATGCACACCTGGTTTTCTCGTTCAGATGTCCATGCACACCTGGTGTTCTCATTCAGATGCCCATACACACCTGGTCTACTGGCCGATGCCCACGCACACCTGGTGTTCTCATTCTTATGCCGACACACACCTGGTGTTCTCATTCAGATGCCCATGCACCCCTGGTGTTCTCATTCAGATGCCCACCCACACCTGGTGTTCTCATTCAGATGCCCATGCACACCCGGTATTCTCATTCAGAAGCCCACACACTTGGTTTTCTCATTGAGATGCCCACCGAAACCTGGTATACCTGCAGATTCCCACGCACACCTGGTGTTCTCATTCAGATGCCCACACACACCTGATCTTCTCATTCAGATGCCCACAACCACCTGGTGTTCTCATTCAGATGCCCATGAAAACCTGGTGTTCTCATTCAGATGCCCATGCACACCCGGTATTCTCATTCAGATGCCCCCGCACACCTGGTGTTCTCATTCAGATGCCCAACAAAACCTGGTATTCCTGCAGATTCCCACACACACCTGGTGTTCTCATTAAGATGCCCACACACACCTGGTCTTCTCATTCAGATGCCCACAACCACCTGGTGTTCTCATTCAGATGCCCACGAAAACCTGGTTTTCTCATTCAGATGCCCACGAAAACCTCGTCTTCCTGTAGATGCCCTTGCACACCGGTTGTTCTCATTTAGATGCCCAGACACACCTGGTTTTCTCATCAGATGCCCACACACACCTGGTGTTCTCATTCAGATTCCCACGAAATCCTGGTCTTCCTGCAGATTCCCACGCACACCTGGTGTTCTCATCAGATGCCCACGAAAACCCGGTGTTTGCATTCAGATGCCCACACATACCTGGTATTCTCATTCAGATGCACACGCACACCTGTTCTTGTTCAGATGCCCATGCAAACCTGGTGTTCTCATTCAGATGCCCACGCACACCCGGTGTTCTCATTCAGATGCCCATGCACACCTGGTGTTATCATTCAGATGCCCACACACACCTGGTGTTCTCATTCAGATGCCCACGAAAACCTGGTGTTCTCATTCAGATGCCCACGAAAACCTGGTCTTCCTGTAGATGCCCTTGCACACCGGTTGTTCTCATTTAGATGCCCAGACACACCTGGTTTTCTCATCAGATGCCCACACACACCTGGTGTTCTCATTCAGATTCCCACGAAATCCTGGTCTTCCTGCAGATTCCCACGCACACCTGGTGTTCTCATCAGATGCCCACGAAAACCCGGTGTTTGCATTCAGATGCCCACACATACCTGGTATTCTCATTCAGATGCACACGCACACCTGTTCTTGTTCAGATGCCCATGCAAACCTGGTGTTCTCATTCAGATGCCCACGCACACCCGGTGTTCTCATTCAGATGCCCATGCACACCTGGTGTTATCATTCAGATGCCCACACACACCTGGTGTTCTCATTCAGATGCCCACGAAAACCTGGTGTTCTCATTCAGATGCCCACGAAAACCTGGTCTTCCTGTAGATGCCCTTGCACACCGGTTGTTCTCATTTAGATGCCCAGACACACCTGGTTTTCTCATCAGATGCCCACACACACCTGGTGTTCTCATTCAGATTCCCACGAAATCCTGGTCTTCCTGCAGATTCCCACGCACACCTGGTGTTCTCATCAGATGCCCACGAAAACCTGGTGTTCTCATTCAGATGCCCACACATACCTGGTATTCTCATTCAGATGCACACACACACCTGTTCTTGTTCAGATGCCCATGCAAACCTGGTGTTCTCATTCAGAAGCCCACGCACACCCGGTGTTCTCATTCAGATGCCCACGCACACCTGGTGTTATCATTCATATGCCCACACACACCTGGTGTTCTCATTCAGATGCCCACGAAAACCTGGTTTTCTCATTCAGATGCCCATGCACACCTGGTCTTCCTGCAGATACCCATGCACACCTGGTGTTCTCATTCAGATGCCTGCGTACACCTGGTGTTCTCATTCAGATGCCCATGCACACCTGGTGTTCTCATTCAGATGCCCACACACACCTGGTGTTCTCTTTCAGATGCCCACAGACACCTGGTGTTCTCATTCAGATGCCCACGAAAACCTGTTCTTGTTCAGATGGCCATTCAAACCTGGTGTTCCATTGAGATGCCTATGCACATCTGGTGTTCTCATTCAGCTGCCCATGCACCCCTGGTGTTCTCATTCAGATGCCCACACACACACCTTGTGTTCTCATTCAGATGCCCACAAAATCCTGGTCCTCCTGCAGATGCCCATGCACACCTGGTGTTCTCATTCAGAATCCCACGCACACCAGGTGTTCTCATTCAGATGCCCACGCACACCTGGTGTACTCGTTCAGATGCCAACACACACCTGGTCTTCCTGCAGATGCCCACGCACACCTGGTGTTCTCATTCATATGCCCACACACACCTGGTGTTCTCATTCAGATGCCCACGCAGACCTGGTGTTCTCATTCAGATGCCCATGCACACGTGGTCTTCCTGTAGATGCCCATGCACACCTGGTGTTCTTGTTGAGATGCCCATGCGCACCTGGTCTTCCTGCACATGCCCCCACACACCTGGTCTTCCTGCAGATCCCCATGCACACCTGAAATTCTTGTTCAGATGCCCACGCACACCTGGACTTCCTGCAGATGCCCACGCACACCTGGTGTTCTCATTCAGATGCCCTTGCACACATGGTGTTCTCATTCAAATGCCCATGCACACCTGGTTTTCTAGTTCAGATGCCCATGCACACCTGGTGTTCTCATTCAGATGCCCATGCACACCTGTTGTTCTCATTCAGATGCCCACGCACACCTGGTATTCCTGCAGATGCCCATGCACACCTGCTGTTCTCATTCAGATTCCCATGCACACCTGTTCTTCCTGCAGATGCCCACGCACACCTGGTGTTCTCATTCAGATGCCCACGCATACCTCGTGTTCTCATTCAGATGCCCACGCACACCTGGTGATCTCATTCAGATGGCCACGCAAACCTGGTCTTGTTCAGATGCCCATGCACACCTGGTGTTCTTGTTCAGATGCCCACGCACACCTGGTGTTCTCATTCAGATGCCCACACACACCTGGTGTTCTCATTCAGATGCCCACGCACACCTGGTGTTCTCGTTCCCATGCCCACACACACCTGATGTTCTCGTTCAGATGCCCACGCACACCTGGTGTTCTCCTTCAGATGCCCACGCACACCTGGTTTTCTCATTCAGATGCCCACGCACACCTGGTGTTTTCATGCAGATCCCCATGCACACTAGTGTTCTCATTCAGATGCCCATGCACACCTGGTCTTTCTGCAGATGCCCACACACACCTGGTGTTCTCATTCAGATGCCCACGCACACCGGGTCTTCCTGCAGATGCCCATGCACACCTGGTGTTCTCATTCAGATGCCTACACACACCTGGTGTTCTCATTCAGATCCCCACGCACACCTGGTGTTTTCATTCAGATGCCCATGCACACCTGGTATTCTCATTCAGATGCCCTCACACACATGGTGTTCTCATTCAGATGCCCACGCACACCTGGTGTTCTCATTCAGATGCCCACGCACACATGGTCTTGCTGCACATTCCCATGCACACCGGTGTTCTCATTCAGATGCCCACGCACACCTGGTGTTCTCATCAGATGCCCATGCACACCTGGCGTTCTCATTCAGATGCCCATGCACACCTGGTCTTACTGCAGATGCCCACAGACAGACCTGGTGTTCTTGTTCAGATGCCCCCACACACCTGGTGTTCTCATTCAGATGCTCACGCACACCTGGTCTCCCTGCAGATGCCCACACGCACACCTGGTGTTCTCATTCAGATGCCCACCCACACCTGGTGTTCTCATTCAGTTGCCCACGCACACCTGGTGTTCTCATTCTGATGCTCACGCACACCTCTTCTCCCTGTAGATGCCCACGCACACCTGGTGTTCTCATTCAGATGCTCACGCACACCTGGTGATCTCATTCAGATGCCCACGCACACCTGGTTTTCTCATTCATATCCCCACGCACACCTGGTGTTCTCATTCAGATGCTCACGCACACCTGGTGTTCTCATTCAGGTGCCCACGCACACCTGGTCTCCCTTCAGATGCCCACGCACACCTGGTGTTCTCATTCAGATGCTCACGCACACCTGGTCTCCCTTCAGATGCCCACGCACACCTGGTGTTCTCATTCAGATGCTCACGCACACCTGGTCTCCCTTCAGATGCCCACGCACACCTGGTGTTCTCATTCAGATGCCTACGCACACCTGGTCTCCCTTCAGATGCCCCCACACACCTGGTGTTCTCATTCAGATGCCCACGCACACCTGGTCTCCCTTCAGAATCCCACACACACCTGGTGTTCTCTTTCAGATGCCCACGCACACCTGGTGTTCTCATTCAGATGCCCACAAACACCTGGTGTTCTCATTCAGGTGCCCACGCACACCTGGTCTCCCTTCAGATGCCCACGCACACCTGGTGTTCTCATTCAGATGCTCACGCACACCTGGTCTCCCTTCAGATGCCCACGCACACCTGGTGTTCTCATTCAGATGCCTACGCACACCTGGTCTCCCTTCAGATGCCCACACACACCTGGTGTTCTCATTCAGATGCTCACGCACACCTGGTCTCCCTTCAGATGCCCACGCACACCTGGTGTTCTCATTCAGATGCTCACGCACACCTGGTCTCCCTTCAGATGCCCACACACACCTGGTGTTCTCATTCAGATGCCCACGCACACCTGGTCTCCCTTCAGAATCCCACACACACCTGGTGTTCTCTTTCAGATGCCCACGCACACCTGGTGTTCTCATTCAGATGCCCACAAACACCTGGTGTTCTCATTCAGGTGCCCACGCACACCTGGTCTCCCTTCAGATGCCCACGCACACCTGGTGTTCTCATTCAGATGCTCACGCACACCTGGTCTCCCTTCAGATGCCCACGCACACCTGGTGTTCTCATTCAGATGCCTACGCACACCTGGTCTCCCTTCAGATGCCCACACACACCTGGTGTTCTCATTCAGATGCCCACGCACACCTGGTCTCCCTTCAGAATCCCACACACACCTGGTGTTCTCTTTCAGATGCCCACGCACACCTGGTGTTCTCATTCAGATGCCCACAAACACCTGGTGTTCTCATTCAGATGCCCACGCACACCTGGTCTCCCTTCAGATGCCCACGCACATCTGGTGTTCTCTTTCAGATGCCCAAGCACACCTGGTGTTCTCTTTCAGATGCCCACGCACACCTGGTGTTCTCATTCAGATGCCCACAAACACCTGGTGTTCTCATTCAGATGCCCACGCACACCTGGTGTTCTCATTCAGATGCCCACGCACACCTGGTATTCTCTTTCAGATGCCCACGCACACCTGGTGTTCTCTTTCAGATGCCCACGCACACCTGGTGTTCTCATTCAGGTGCCCTCGCACACCTGGTGTTCTCATTCAGGTGCCCACGCACACCTTTTGTTCTCATTCAGATGCCCACGCACACCTGGTGTTCTCTTTCAGATGCCCACGCACACCTTTTGTTCTCACTCAGATGCCCACGCACACCTGGTGTTCTCATTCAGATGCCCACGCACACCTGGTCTCCCTTCAGATGCCTACACACACCTGGTGTTCTCATTCAAATGCCCACGCACACCTGGTCTCCCTTCAGATGCCCACGCACACCTGGTGTTCTCTTTCAGATGCCCACGCACACCTGGTGTTCTCATTCAGATGCCCACGCACACCTGGTGTTCTCATTCAGATCCCCATGCACTCCTGGTGTTCTCACACTTGCTTTGTGTGGAAACCGCTGGGAGGACCCACTGCCTGTCCTTCCCTGGCACACTGATCTTACCCGCGTATCCAGTGCCCACCATGCAACCAGAGCCAGCTCCTTCCTGGTTCCTCCTCTGCTAGAGGCCGGGGCAGGAGTCTCATCTCTGCTCCAGGAGCCTGGGGCAGATCCCTGGGAGAAGCCACCATCGGAACCTAAGTGACTCAGATCCTGGCGCAGCACCCAGCATCCTGGGAGGGAAGGAGAGTTCCCCAGGGCCCACTGTCCCAGAGGGTGACGTTCCATAGTCTCCTGCGGGAAGCGCCACCCAGCTCCTCGGCCTCCCCAGGGCCCTCAGCATGCTGCTCAGGTTGCCCACAGCTCAAGGCTCTCCTGGGGGCTTTTCTCACCAAGGACTTAGCATCAGATGGAACACAGGTGGGGTCATGTCATGTCTACAGGGGCATAAAGCAAAGACGCGGCTTTAAACCTCAGCAAATATTTAAAAGTAATGAAATGACATCCTGAGCCTTCTAAAGATGGCCACAAATCTACCGCCCACGTTGATTATTGCGGGTTCCCCACTGTAATAAAATGCACCATTGTATGTCATCAACACACACTCCACGCCCGTCAATCTGATTTAACACTAACACCTTTGCTGCAGCAGAGCCAGGCATTCATGAACACCAGCTCTGCTGAGAATTTACGCTGTCCCCTCTGGAATCATCTGGGTGGCCCGGGAGTGTGGTAAGAAGCTGATGTGCTGGGGGGGGATCATGGCTCAGCAGGCGGGGTGTGAGGGTCCTGTTGGCCCTGGACCAGCCTGCAGCTCCCTGTCCTCCCCTCCTGCTGACAAGCTCAGTGCCTGTCCCCTGGGGCTGGGAGGTGACTGATATGGCAGACTGCTGTGTGCTGGGTTCTCATGTTGAATTTTACCATTCGATGGTGAAATCATTTGTCCACGAGGAAATGTAGAGATTGTCATTTGTTTTTAATATTTGTACTAAAGAGAATTTTTTTAAAAATCTCTGGATATAAGGATATAAACCCAATTCAAACTTACATATGCCAAATGGGAAGTTATGGGTCCACAAGTGGGAAGTTCAGGGGTTGCAGGAGGGGCTGGATCCAGGAGCTCTACTGTCACTATAAAGTGTTTGCCTGAGTCTCTCCTCCTCAGTCTTCTGTGCTGGCTCATTCCCTGGAAGGCTCCTCCTCACTGTGGTGGGGACCTCCCCCGTGAGCTCCAGCCTGCTGTCCCCCCACTCAGCCCGTCCCATGGCCAGGGCTCCAGCCTTGTCCCAGAGGGGCCCTCCCTGGGCTGCAGGGGAAGCCTCTCGGCTGGCTGCTCTGAGTGACTGGAGCAGGTCCCCGCACAGCTGCCGTGGGAACAGTTATCCCCACCCAGCCACACAGTCCCAGTGTGGGGACGTGGGGACGTGGGGACGTGGGGACGAGGGGACAAGCTCTCCACTGGGGTTCTCTGTTTACGGGAGCAGAGGGAAGCTGGTGGCTGAGGCGGAGGGGTTTCTGGTGACAGAGGGAGGTGCAGGCGACCAGGACAGTGGGACGGAAGGACCGACTGCATGGCCCGGTGGAGGGAGCCCAGGCAAGATGAGCCCTGACGGGGGCCTTGGAGCTGCCCAGAGGCCTCTGTCCCTGCAGGCTCCCCAGCACTCAGAACCCGTCCTCGCTGTGGTCCCTCAGGTCTCACATCCGGGGACCCGTCCCCCCCTCCCCCTGCTCCTCCCCTCCAACGCCCTGTGGCACATGGCAAGTGACCCTCATCTTGGACCCAGGACCTCTCTCCAGGTTTTTGGCCTACTTTTCTCAACTCCGGGATCCGGATCCCATTTATTGGGCACCTCCTGCTGCCGGCCGCCTTGCTAAGCCCAGGACGGTCCCTCCTGCGTCTTCCCTGTGACACTTGCCGTCCTTGGACAGTTTTCTGTTGTTCCCTTTCCCTGGTTGGCTAAACCTCTGCACCAGGTTCTCCAGGAGGCTGAGGGGTCTCCTGCCCTGTGCCCAGGGCTGAGGACGTGCCTGGCACAGGAGACCGCTCCACGGATGTTTGTGAGTTGAATAGACATGAGGAGGGACGTGAATGTGGGGGCAGGAGTGGGTCAGGGAGCGGAGGGAGGAGTTTCAGAGACCGGCCTGGGCCAGACCGCAGGGCCTTGGAGGCCTTGGGGGTTGGTCTCATTCTGGGAACAGTGGGAGTCATTTAGAGCAGGAGGGTAGCGTGGTTTGACTGGCGCTCCTACAGCTCAATCTGACTGTGATATGCATTGAGGAAATGTGGTGGGGGCTGCAGGGGCCAGGTGAAGGCCAGGTGTCCTGCAGCGGGCTGTGGGACACAGTGGAGGGACCTGGAGGTGGTGGACCAGGGCACACTCTGGTGACTTGCTTGCTGTGGGGAGTCGTTCTGACCCTGGGTGCGCTTCCCTCAAGCCTATGGGAAGGAGGGGACCAGGGCCGCTCCTGACCGTCCCCCAGGTCTCGCTTCCCCAGGAGGCCCAGGCGGCCTCCAGCCCGGGCTCCCCCTGCCGAGAGTGTCCCCAGGTCCTCGGCTGCTCTGCAGAGCCCCTCTGCTAATTGATATAAACCTTCCCCTCCCGCTGCCTCGCTGCCTCGGGCGTTAACTGGGCTGGAGGAGGAAGGAGGGCCTCAGCCGCCTTTCAACATGACAAATAGGAAAGGGGACAGCCACTTGGCAGAGGACCGAGAGCCGAGGCAGCACCCTGGGGAGGGCGGAGGCTGCCCGGGGAGGCCCACACTCCTGGGGACACCGGTGTTTAACAGTGACCGTGGTTTTCAAGGCAGGGTGTGATTTAACTACCAGGTGCCCCCGGGATCCCTGTCCTCAGGGACACAGAGCTTCGTCCACAGGTACAGACGAGAGCTCAGTGAATTCATTGACCGAACACTGGCCACGACCCCAGCGCTGTGGCCTGAGAGTAGGGCAGGAAGGCAGGGTGGGCGGCATGGGGCGGTGGGGGCTGGGAAGGCTTCACTGACCGGAGATGCCCAGGTGAAATGGAAGGTGGGGCGGGCGGATTCCTGAAGAAGAAGAAAGAGGTGCAAAGGCCCCGAGGTGACCGTTTTCTCAGCACGGGGCGGGGGAGGGGGCGGGACGGGTGGGTTAGCGCCTGTGGGTCACTGTGAGGACTAGCTTTTCTTCTGAGCCAGCTGGGAGCTCTTGCAGGCTTTGAGCCAACCAGTCTAAGGGGCGGTACCCCTGTAGGTGGTGACCCGGACACACGCCTGCCCTGCCCTCACCATGCTCCCAGGCAGGTCCTGGGGGGAGGGGACTGACACTGGACAAAGGACACGTGTTCTGTTTTGCAGGCCTGGCACACGCTCTGAATCCCCCTCTCCCCTGCAGCCCACCCCACATCACAGCCTCTCCGGAAAGCGGCCGACGGTGGGCTTGGCCACCGGGGCAGGACCGTGGACCCCTGGAGGGGGAGAGGGTCCGTGAGCAGGGAGCTGGGCTCCCCACGGGCCCCTGGGTCCAGAGCCATCTGGGGACAGGACAGAGGGCTGAGGCAGCCCTGCATCTCCTGGAGAAGCCCCTCCCAGTCTCAGAGGACACAGCCAAGGGCACATTGGGCTCCCTCAGCCCCGATGCTGTGGTTCTGAGTGGCAGAGACTCAGGTCACACAACCTAAGTGAAAGGGGAACGTTTGCCATCTCGTGTGGTGACCGGCCAGGTGCGCTGGGCTTGTGACCCAGATGGACCTCGGACGGAGTCGCACACTGCGTCTCCACCAGGGGTTCTCTCCTCTGCGGGTCTCACCCTCCATGGGCTGCCTCCGCGGGGCAGCTGCGATGACCACAGGGGCCACCCGCTGAGCCTCAGCTCCCCGCCCTGAGGGCCTTGGCAGATGCGTGGAGAGAGCTTCCTGCAGAGCCAGGGGTGAGCCACGGTGGACGGCCGCCCACCTGTGAGTGCCACGCCCACCTCTGCCCATGTGTCCACCTTTGCGCAGGCTCCTGCAGGGCCGCCGCCAGCCCCGCTCCCTTGGAGGTGAGCAGACGCTCATGGTCCACGCTGATCGCGTAGGGCCAGGCCAGCAGCGGACAAGCCCGGGCTCCTTCCTTGCCTGTCCGCTGCTCAGGGTTCAGCGTCCCATCTGTCCAGGGCAGGGGCTCACCTTTGCCCACGGGGTCTGCCGGGCAGGGACAGAAGGCCCAGCTCAGACACACTCAGGGGATCTGTCTCGGTGCCCTGCCCGGGTCTGGACTCTGGTTTGATCTCCAGGTGTCTCCACTTCTCCGGGGGCAGCAGGGAAGGCCAGCAGCAGCTCTAGATCACCGTCCTCCTCGCCCACCACCCGGCTGACCATGGCCACCTCTTCCCCGACATAGATGAGAGGTCCCGGGTCCAGCGAGGTGCCGAGTGACCGGGTCACAGGCACAGCCCTGGACCAGGGGGAGGAGGCTCTGATTGGTCAGATCTTGATCCTGGGAGCCGCTCACTGGTGGGCAAGCAGTTGCCTGGCAACCAACTCCCTCTCCACCCGGTCACCTGGCGGCAATGGCCCTCACAGCCCTGAATGTGGGTGTGAGGGCTTCCCAGCAGGGCTCAGCCGCGGCTGCTCCTTGGACAAGAGGGGAGAGGGGTTGTCAGAGCAGAGGCCCCGAGGTTCCACCCACCAAGGCTCAAGGCCACCAGGAGGTTTTGCACACGGGGGAGGCTCAGATGTCAGCCCTGCTGTGGGCTCCGGGGCTGCGGTTCACTCCGTGAGACCCGGTTTCCTTGTCTGTAAAGGGATGTTGGTGCCTCCTGGGGCAATAGATGGCCTGGAAGGGACCTGGCCCGCCCCTGGGGCTCAGGACAGCCCTGGCGGCCACCTGACCTGCCAGAGTCTTCCCCCGAGCTCAGGGAGGAGTCTTGGGGCTGCTGGGCCCAGAGCGACAGCTGAGCCGGGTATTTTCATGGGGCAGAAATCCAGGGGGTGCACACTGGCGTCCTGGCCCCAGTTCCAGAGGCGGCTGGTGGTGGAGGCTCCTGTGGGCCTCCACCCGTTTCCCTGGCCCTGCTCCTGCCCGAGTGAGCCGGTCCCAGGGCGCTGGCAGCCTGCTACTCAGACCCAGCTGTGGCAGTTCTTAAATGACAGCAGCATCTGTGTGTGGCAGCAGGGCATGTTGAAGCTCCCCTGGGGACAGGAACCGGCTTCATCAGAACAGCCGAGTGGAGAGGATCTATAAACAGCATCTTTTACACAAAAACATGATCTAATGCAGACGCACAGCTCAGGAGGGAGGTGAGAGCCAGGGGACCCGCCAACAGGGCACAGAAGCCGGCTTCAAATGCTTCAGGTGGAGCCCAATCTGCTTCCCCCCACAGCAGCCTGAGGAGGAGCGGGGAAAACAGACCCGGTGCCTTTCCATGACTCAGCGTCCCGCAGGGGGTTGGCACCGTCACCCTGAGACCTCTCCCTGTGACTCTGACGGGCTGGGAGGACGGCCCCCGCCACACCCTGGACTCACCTCCTATAGACACCGGCCTGCCGGGCGCTCCTGCCGGGCGCTCCTGACCGGGTCTTCCCCGCCGGGGCACCAGGCTGTGCTGGTTAGGGATTGCTTTCTTTCCCTTTTCTGTGGCAGGATTGAACCCAGGGTGTGGGTGTTTTACCCCTGAGCCACATCCCCAGCCCCCTTTCTAATTTTTTTTTTAATTTTGAGTTAGGGTTTCCCGAAGTTGATTAGGGCCTCCCTAAGTTGCTGAGGCTGGCCTTGAACTTGTGATCCTCATGCTTCAGCCTCCCGAGACGCTGGGATTATAGGCGTATGCTGCCACGCCCGGCCTAATGGTCTGCTTTCCATGGACTCATTCTTTTAAATTTAAGCGTGACCTGTGCAGTTTGGTGTGAAATCATGGAACTTATGTCCTTTTTTCCTATTTTAATGTACATAAACAGAAATGCGTGAGAGGAGAAAGGCTGTCCCAGGTGATGCGGGCGGAGGCAGCCGTGGTTGGAGACCTAGAGGCCACCAGGGCCCTGGGATTCACCAGAGCCGGGTGCTAAGCGATGGCCCAGTGACTGCCCAGGACGGGGGACATCTGAGCCCTGAGGCTCCTCAGGCAGCACCTTCTACTCCTCTGGTCCAGTGACTGGCTCGGGGACAGACCCACGACCCAGGTCTGGCCAGTGAGAGGGATGCAGACTCAGAGAAGGATAAGGCTGGACCAGTCTGAGGCTGAGCTGAGGCTACCGCACATGTGGTGGTCAGTGATTGTTCCTGGGTAGATGTATAACTAGGACCGGAAGCAGAATACAGAATGTCAGGTTAAATTTGAATTTCAGATACACAATTAATATTTTTTAGTATAGTTGTGTTCCAATTTAAATTTAGGATGGTCTGCATGCTTCTTTGCTAATATAGCAGCCTATATATTTATCTCCCAGTGTGAGCAGAAACAAACAAACAAATAAAAACCACAGAAGGGATAGCTACTGTAGGGAGAAGGGAGCCATGTGGCTGGGTTCCACGAAGCACTTTGATCTCGGCTATTCCTGCCTGCCTGTGTGAGGATGTGATGTCTGGAGCTGTGCAGCCATCTTGAGGCCATCAGACATGAAGTCTGGGTACATGATGAGGTGGTGGAGCAGAAGGATGGAAGGATTCTGGCTCCTGAATCATGTCCTTGTGCGGCCATAGCAGCCTGGACATCTTGCGAGACGAGGTCATTAGATGCCTATGTTACTGAAGCCAGTGTTTCTTAGCCTCGGCTGCTGTCAGAAGCCCCTGGGGAGAGTTACACCCAAGCCCAGGCCACACCCCAAGCCCCAAACCAGTTAAATTGGACTTTCTGAGGTGGGGCTTGGCTGGCCTGGGGACGGCAGTGTTCCGCTCTTTGTGGCTCCGAGTGTCGTCCCTGGACCGGACACGTAGCTTCACCTGAGACAATGGCGGCTTGGCCGGTTGTGTTTCCTCCGTGGACAGGGATCGCACTGGGCTGAGGTGCTGGTGCCTGACGTGCTGGTTTTCCTTTCTTTCTGCTGTGCCAACCCAAACTTGGCACCATCTGCACTTTGCCCCCTCCTTCCTGGGGCGGGGGCAGGCCTCTACGCTGTAACCCTCGGGGTCAGAGTTTCTGAAGCCATTGTCCCCTCTTCCCATAATTCCCAGCAAGCTCCATGTGGCTCCGTGGCCAGGCCCCACTTTTGGTCAGCATCCTTCCAGCCCCACTTGGGGACTCAGTGTCTGCTGGGGACCTGCAGGGCCTCAGGGCTCCGATGTCCCCCAGCCCGGGCAGTGGCCCAGCCATGGTCCACTCGGGCCTGGGTGGCCTCTGCAGAATCCTCAGGACTTGGTGGCCTCCAAGTCTCCAGCCCCTGACCCCATCTGCGCAGCCTGGGACCATGCCCCAATGACGTCTCTCCCAGAGGTGGTCCTGGCTGGACAAGTGGCCTTTCACGCTCCTAATGCTGCACCCCTCCCTGTTGGCTTTACTGTGACGGGGACCTTCCTCTGGACACTACACACCTCGCCATTCCTCCCGCATCTTGCTTGGGGGCGTCTGGGGAGAGTCCTGACTAGGCTCAATGACAGAGGGGCCACTGCTGCCCGTCTCTGCCCCGAGGCTGAGCAGCTCGGTGAGCACCTTCCTGGCTGGGGGGCCGGAGCTTGGAGCAGATGGGGTTTAATGAGGGTCCTAAAATTCTTGGTTTTCATGCCTCTCTGCAAATCAACAGGTAAAGGAGACACGTTTCAGTGGGAAAGTGACTGGGCCCTGGGGTCTGGGGGCTTGGGAGCCAGGGATGCCAACCTGGGGTGCAGATGGCCCCAACAGCCCAGGAAATCGGGTCAAACTGCTTCCCCCAGAACAGAAGAGGCTGCAGGCGACCTCACGGGCTTGGGGCAAACTCCCCAGCTCCTGCGCGGGAACAGTTGTGCTGGGGATCGATAACAGGTGGCAGCATCGTCCCCAAGATGCGCTCCTGGGCTGCATCCGGCCTGCGTTTTATTTAGGCCCAGGTGTCCGGTTGGTGGAAGGCGACTCCACGAGGGAAAGCCTTCTGCATCCTGAGACATTAGGGTGTGAGGAGCAGCCCCCGTTAGGGCAGAAGACGGTCACTGTGTTTCCTGTCGTCTCCGGGCCACGCGCCGCACGGCCGTGGTTTACTCCGACAGCACAGCTCAGCCTGGCGGCTTGGCTCACGTTTTCTCCCTTAATCACAAATAACCGAGTGAGAGTGGGGTGTATACCAAAGCCAGGTGTCTGGCAGCGCATGCTCAGGAGCAGGGAACCGTGATGGCCAGGGGTCCCCGTTGTCTCCTGGGGAACGAGGAGGTTCCATCAGCATCCTGTCCCATGAGGGCGAGGGGCTGCCTCCAGTGAGAACAGGTGCCAGGGCAGTTGGTCCAGTTGTGTGGCCACCCACCCATCACCCTTGTTAGGATACGAGGGAGACGAGCTGTGCGTCTGGCCCAGGGAGGACAACAGGGTGCCGTGCTGGTATCCACGCAGCTGAATACCAAATGAGGCCCAGCCGTGGCTCCCCGGGGACAAGGCAGAGCATGTGGGTCCTCGGTAGATGACAGTGATCTCCAGGGGAAAGGCAGGACCATCCCACCGTAAGTGCAGGTCAATTCAGGGCCCTGGGTCCATGCACCTGCTCCGACCGTCCCTTCATACTCACCCAGGAGCTGATTAACGGGGGTTTAATAAAAGCAGAGCACAGCAGTCTGGGGTCCATGGTGCTAACTGGCCTCTGTTCCCACTGGCTGGTCACTCCTTAGCTGACCTCCTGGGACCTCAGCTTTGTCATCTGAAGAATGGGGACAGGGCTGGGTGTAGCTCAGAGGTAGAGCAGTTGCCTCACATGCCATGGGTGAGGCCCTGGGCGGCTGTTGTCATTGGGTTAGGTGACATAACGAAGGTGGCATGCACACATGGTACCTGGCTTCTGGAAGGGGCGGTGACTGAGCCTTGAATCAGCATTGGATCGAGCGGCCACAGGCCCGAGAGACGCTCTTCCATCGCCTGCAAATCCTGACTGGGAAAACCCGGGCCTGGGTTCTTACGGATCTAATTTCCCCCTTCAGCCCTCGAAGAGGCCCCCGAGGATAACACATCGTGAATGGCCGGCCAGCAGCCGCGTCCACTCAGGGTCTCTTTGCCTTGGGCAGGGACCACACCTCTGGGGGCCATTACCAGACACTATTGGGGACGGATGGCCTCAGCCTCAGTGAAGACAGCAGCCGAGACCCCAAGCTCCTGCTGCGCTCGGGTGACCCGCAGGCTGAGTCCTGATCCTGCGCCAGTTCTTCCTGTCACTGAAGAGCAGGAAGCCAGGTGTCCCTTGCAGGACGAAGCCACCTGGGCTGCTTTGAGGGGAACTGCCATCACTGAACCCAGAAAGGGAGAGTGTGGCCCTGAGCTTTGGGGGCAAGAGCTGGGAGAGGGTGTGTGGACCAGGTGACCAGAGTGGGCAGCCTGGTGGGAGGCCCTGTGTTCGCTCATTCCACGTGCTTTGACGCCAGGTATCAGGCCATGGAGAGCCGTGGGGGACCAATTGACCCTGTTCTGGGGCTGCTGGTAGAACACAGGACAGCCAGTTAAGTCCGAGTTTCTCCAGCAGTGGGTAGGACTTCAGTCCCAATATGAGCGTGACGATGGACTTCCAGAGCCTAAGGCTGCCCAGCAGTGGCATCCTACCCCCGAGGAAGCGTCATCCTCCGATCACGTCCCAGAGTCCCTTCACCACATGGGGCAGCACGCGGACACATCCTGTGGCGTCCAGAGGGTCGCTATTCAGCCACCCCAGTGCCGTGGCGCTAGCCCACGAGCGTGCACCTGCCAGGCCTGCTCTGCCCCGGGCCTCGGCTCCCCGTCTGTGACTCTGGGTCCTCTTCTCCTCTGGGTGCCTTTGGGGGTGGGTGGCCTCTGCTGCTCATGCCCAGACCCCTGAGCCCCGGCTCCCCGGCCAGGGATGGTCACAGGCAGCTCCGACTGGCACCCTCTCAGGGCCGGCCCATTTCTGCTCCTTCGCTCTGTCTTTCCACAGGCGCCCAGGGGTGCTGCGCTGGGCTCACACCTCCCGCCTGTCACCCACGCCTGTGACTTCAGTCCCTCTTCACCAGCGCCTCCTTGTCTGAGCAGCTACCGTGTTGGAACGGTGACCCCATCGCTCCCCGTTGCCCTCCCCAGCCCTGGACTGTGTTCTGTGACTGTGAATCGTCCTGTTCTGGACATGTCCTCCGGGTGGGCCACACGATGTGAGATGGCTCCACGGGGCCCAGCACACGGTGCTCAGGCTGTGCCTGACCCCGATGACTCCATCTTCAGGGTGACCGCATCTTGGCTGGCCATGAGCTACTCCATCCTGAGCACAGGCACCAAGGTGGAGTGACCCCACATCTTGTTTGTCCAAGTGACCGACCACTATCTGCCCAGCAACCATTGATGTCTATTTGTCGAATTAATTCAGGAGCACCTGGACCCTCGGGATATCAAGTCCTATCAGAAACACAGGGCTCTTCCTGAGCAGGACAGGCAGCCCTCCCGGTCAGCAAGCAGATGAGTCACTGAAAACCTGGTTGGTGGCCCAAGTCCATTTAAGGCCCATTACAGAGATTTATCTTGGCAGTTCTGTCCAGATGTGTTTGCCGGATGGTTCTCCATGTTACAGGGTAACGTAAACAGGGTGTGGCCTGCTGGAAGGACGGAACTGAGTCCTCAAATGTAACTGACTGCAAATTAAAAGTTGAGGCTTTAATGAGCGTGTGGTTTATTATAATAAAACATCTTCCTCCATCTCTACGGCCATCCAGAGGTTACCGTGCATCTGAAAGGGCACTTGGCAGAATAGCCATGTATTTCTTTAAAACCGAAAAACCTCACCCACCCAGCTCTGAGATCAGACCGACGTGGAGACACTGGGCTTCTGACCACTCCTTCATTTGTGCCATGAAGCCTGCCAAGCTCCCACTCAGTGCAGGACCCGGGCTAAGCAGAAGGGTGATGACCAGCCCTTGTCGGTGGGCTGGTGTCTGAGGCTGGAGACTCGCACACCAACTGCACCCAGGCTGTAGTGAGAAAGGTCCTGGGGTTCACTGACCAGGGCCATGACTGGTCGCTGGGTCAGGGAGGGCCGTGGGACGGTGGCGCGTCAGCGAGCTTGCTCTTGGATGCAAGTGACTGAAGCCCCCAAATGATCCTGAGCAACGTGGTCAGGAGATCTGCCATCTCCCCGACCACAGCCAGCTCTGGGTGGGGGTCGGGTGGGGTGCAGCTCTGCTGGGTCCCCAGGGATCCAGGGCATCTGTGGCTCACTCTGTGGGCTTGGTTCCAATGCTGCCTCACCACCTAGTCAGCAGAGCGCTGCCAGCAGTGCCTGGAGCCACATGTCACCAGGTGCAGGTCCACGGGATAAAGACTGGAGAGATCTTCTCAACCAGGACCGTGAATCCTTTCCTTCAGTTGATTTAACCCATTCTAACCCATTTAAGCCCATCCCTGGACAGTGGGGGTGTGCCCTAGGCAAGTCGCCCAGACTGGACAGTCACCCTGGCTTTGAGGACGTTAGGGATGGGCTTGTTTCCCCTGGGCCTGAGGGGTGCTGGGGACGAAGGAGAGCCTTGGCAACACAAAGGGAAGAAGAACCGGAAGAAGATTCTGGGCAGTCAGCCTCGCAGAGCTCCGGGAGGCCCGAGGGACCCGTGTGGATGGTCCTGAGATGAATGATGTAACTGACCAGAGTTGATGGTTTTCTTTCCTGGGTGGCGGGGGGGGGGGTCCTTTCTACCCAGCAGCCACTTCATGGGCTCGGAGTGTGCGGAAGCTCTGCTACCTGAATCCACTTCACCACCAGGTTGACGACAGGCTTCGTTTCCTCCTCCCGTTCACACAAGCTCACAGCCTGGGGCCACCAGCTTCTCCCTGGAATGTTCCCAGTGAGTTTCTTGTTAATCCAAATCCGCGGGATTTGCTTCCAAACATGCCGTCCCCGTCACACTTATGACTGTCTCCTGCAGCTTAAATGCACGTTCCAAACCCACAGCCAGGGGTGCGGGAGGCCTGGGTTTAAGGAAAACAAAGTTGAGTTGTTAGGAACATTTTATAAAGGAAAGTCCTTTAAGGACGAGTTTGGAGACTGTGGTCTGCCGGCTGTGAACCTCCCCGGGGCGGCCGGCAGGGTGTGGAGGAGGCGCCCACCGTCCCCAGCTCACCGCAGCCCTGTTCACAGTCACCAGGGCATGGAGTGGGCCCTGGTGTCCACCAGGGGATGAAGGAATAAAGAAAAAATGACAGACACACAGAGCAATGCCATTTACCTTTAAAATAAGGACACTCTGCCACTTACAGCAGCTGGAAGGACCTAGATGCTATGCAGGTGACATGGGCATCTTTTCCACTTGGCAAGAGCCCAAGTGGTCAGTGGTCAGTGGTCAGGCTGGGGGCAGGTGCCAGCGGGTGGCCTGGAACCCAGCTCTGCTGTCCTGCAGCCCAGGCCCCAGGGAGCCGCGACCCTGTCCATCTGACTCTGCCCACCTGGGCCCCGTGGAGCCCCCCGGCCCTTCTGACTGTGCCCAGGCCAGGACCCCGGAGTTGGCACATCGGAGTGCTCAGCACTGCAGTCCCCAGCACATGTCGAGTGTCGGGGTCACAGATGCGTTGGGTCCAGAGGTGGCCCTGCGTCAGGGCCTGGGCCTTAGCAGGTGGGGTTTCTGTTGGAGCGTCGTGAGGCTCGGCCTGGGATCGGCAGCTTCGCTTCTAATGGCTCTGAGAGACGGCGGACTCACCGGTCACCCCTGATCCAGGAGAGGAAGGGCCGTGGGGAAGAACAGTGACCGGGGACCCCTCTGAGATGTGCCCAGCCCTGCCAGCGGCTGTCAGACCGCCAGATGCAGCTGGGCAGCGGAGGCCCCTGCTCCAGGCTCGGGCGGCTGGCTGTCCTCCTGGTCTGGCTGCTGGGTTTTCAACGATCATGGCTCAAGGCCTTCGGTCCACAGGCTCCCTCACACGGCCACCGGCCACTCAGGTCTTTCTGCAGTGTCCTCTGCGCGGGCATCCCCTCAGAAGCCCAGGCAGGAAGACACTGCTGTTCTTGCCCAGCACTGGCCCATGTGACCCTCGCTCCTCTAAACCTTCCCCCTGGTCTTCTGGCCGACCGCCTCCGTCTGTGCTTATCTGTTACATTTGGGATGGCGGGGCCTTGGGCGCTTTGAAGCCAGGCCTGCTGTGCCCGCCCCGGTGCTGGCCACAAGATTCACCCCATGCCCACACGTGTCCCTGAGGACCTGCTGGCTGCTGAGGATGCGGTGGTGACCAGCACTGCCTGAGTCCCTGGCCTCCTGGACTCACATTCCGTCGGGGGGACAGAGAGTAAATGTCCAGACGTGACCCAGAGCCGGGTCAGCGTGTTGAGTCCAGGAAGGAAAGGGCAGGAGCATGACAGGTGGGAGGACCTTGGAAGAGGTGCCCTGGACCCTCCGTGTCAGTCAGCTCTTTCACCCTGTGACCCAAAGACCCACAAGAACCGCAGAGAGGAAGGAAGCCATCTGGGGCTGTGGCTCCCGAGGTCTGGGGCCCTGGGCGGCGGACATCATGGCTCTGGGCCTGAGTGAGGCAGGACACCAGACCCAGGGCGGGACAGTCAGGAGGCAGAGCTCTCACACAGGGACAAAACACAAGCCCCACAGACCTCCTCCAGGGACCCTCCTCCAGGGACCCTCCTCCAGGGACCCTCCTCCAGGGACCGTCACCACCCAGTTAATCTGTTCAAGTGGATTGACACTGATTGGGTCAAGGCTCCCATCAGGTCACCTGCCTTGCGTTGGCTCACACATGAGCTTTTGGGGACACCTCACATCTAGACCCTGACACAGCCCTTGTCTGGGGAGGAGCCAGCCATGGGAAGCCTGCAGGGCTGGGCAGTGGGGGTCAGGGGCCAGGTGACCCGGGGTCTGAGAGGAGGCTCGTCCTGAGGTATTGGTGCTGCGAGAGGACCCTGAGGTGGCCCGCGGAGGGGAGCTGGGCTCTGACTTGGGCATTGGTGGCCTGCTGGGGGGCTGCTCATGAGCAGGAGGGGGTGAGGCAGGCTTGCCGTGCCCCAGTGACCCCAGGGGCCACCTCATCTGGGTCCCCGCAGCACGGAACATGACCACAAGTCACGTGAGGTGGGTTTCTTACTTACAGAGGCCAGGGAGTAACAGGAGCCGGGCTCCCCTGGGAGCTGGTCCTCAAGGTCCAGGAGACCTGCCCAGGACGGGCGGAACCTCCACAGTGTGCACCGGGGACCCTGAGAGGCAGCCCACCCTGTGGTGTGCATATCGGGGCGACTGACTCCCTGGGAAGAGCTGTCCTGGGTGGTTCCTCCCTGTCCTCCAAGGGATGAGGCTGGGCTGCTTTGGGCAGTTCCTCCCTGTCTCCGGAGCTGGCCTTCCTACTCCGTCCTACAGTTATTCTTCAGAACTAGAAGCAAGAAAGTGGAGGAGAACCAGGTGGGTCAGTGCAAGGCCCTGAGGGCTGTCCAGGAGAGGGGAGGCAGAAAGCCGGGGTGAGAGAGGCGTGGCTGCTGGGGTCAGCGGAGGCTGACAAGAGATGGCTCTGTAGAATGCCATCCATCCAAGACACGGTGGCCTCGCATCTGCCTTGGCTCAGTGATGTCCAGGATACCCAGGGCTGTGGACCATGGTGGGCATGAGGGGTAACCTCGGAGCCTCCTTCTCAGCCTGGTACCTGCAGAGAAAAGTCTTGATTCAAGGGACAGAACTGATCCCAGCAAGAAGCCGAGAGGTCCCAGAATAAAGGTCCTCAGAGTGTGACCAGGTGTAATAAAACAATCAAAATAAACCCATCAATGATACAAAATCTGTAATCCACATAAACCCATGTAAATGGATGTGGTGACGGCCCTGACACTTCAAGTCTTGTGTCCTGTGGGCAGATGCTGTGCTCAGCTCTTTGCTGATATTTTGGGCCTTAATCAGCAACGATCCCAGGCAACGGGGACTCTCACTATGGTGACTGTCACTGTCTTCACAGATGGGGGCAGGGAGGTGAACAACTGGCCTGAGCTGAGGTCTGGAGTCTGAACCCAGAGAATCCCCAGGGACCGTGCTCTGGGGCAGCTCAGGGTTCTGGTCTCGCTGGCTACATCCGTGGGAGTGTCCTGGGAGAATGTTCTCGCGGAGTGACCTCAAGTGGAATTTCTTGCTCCGACATCTGGCTCTGAAATGACCCAATGCAGACTGCTCCCTGGATCTGCTCTTCCCAACGCCGTCCTCCCTCTGTGACCCCAGGCTCCACCCCTACCCCATCCTGCCCCCTAGTGACCGGCAGGTGCACACAGGCACAGGGCCCAGTGGCTGTGCCCTTGTCCGCGGCATCTCCCTGGGTGTTGGAGGGACAGGCACGTGGGGTCCCCGAGCCCTGGGTCCTCTCAGGCTGCAGCCGACATGGCTTCTCTGGGGGACGGAGCAGGTTCCTCGTGAGCCCTCGCCTGTTCCCCAGCTGCCCCCGGGGCTGAGGGACGGTGGACTCTGGCCTCCCAGGAAGGGGTGTCCTGACCTTTGCACAGGCTCCTGGGGTGTCACAGGGACAGGTGGGAGGGACCTTGCTGTAGAGGTCAGAGTGGGGACAGCACAGGCCTGGGAGGTGACAGCCCAGGGAGGCCCTGAGGACACCGCCCGGCCCTGCTGTCCTCCCTGTGCCCTCCTGAGTGGAGGCTGGACATGGAAATGGTGTTTCCCAGAGTCTCCTGCAGTCAGGCTCTGGGTGCGGATCCGGCTCTGCCCACGGAGCCTCTCACCTGTTCTGGTCCTGAAGGGAGGGTGCTGTCCCCCCAGCTGGCCTCTCTGTGCCCTGGAGAGGGTGCGTCGGGGCTGAGCGGTGGCTGGAGCCCTCAAGGGGACCCACAGGTCAACTGGGCAGAAGATGCTGCCAGGTGGGGGCCCACGCCTCCTGGACCCAGGAAGGAGGATCTGGAGACACAGGGACAGGAGGGCCTGGGCCCCATCTTGTCACTGTGTCCATCTGCTCTGGGGACAGGAGGGCCCTGGGCCCCATCTTGTCACTGTGTCCATCTGCTCTGGGGACAGGAGGGCCTGGGCCCCATCTTGTCACTGTGTCCATCTGCTCTGGGGTCAGACCCCCTCAGGACACCAGCTCTGGGAGGGAGGGGCTCCTGTGTCCAGTGTCCCTGTGCCCAGGCAGGTCCTGGCTCCGTGTGTCCTTGTGAAGTGTTAAACTGACCAAGGGACTACCTGTCCCTCTCCACCCAGCGCAGGGCAGCCTGGCCCCAGTGGGACCCATGAATGTTCACAGGAGGAAGGAAGGAGGGACCCAGCCCCCCCACCTGCCCCCTTCCTCTGCTGTCTCAAGACCCTCCCCCCCCGCCCCCCTGTTTCTGGCCTCCAGGTGGGTCTGGCCCAGTGTCCCCAGGCCCTGCTTCCACAGCCTCCCTCCTGGAAGTTGCGGGGAGCTGCCCAGGGCAGGAAGTCTTCTGGAAGCTTCTGCCGCTGGGGCGCTGTGTCCCCTGCTCCTCACTCTCACGTCCAGCCTCGGGGTCTCCACTCGGCCCCAGTCGCTGCTCTTCTGGCTTCTCAGGTGTCTGTCCCCACGTGTGGCGTGGGCTCCTTGATTTCACCTTCCCCGATTCCGTGTTCCGGGGCAGCTGTGAGGGACAAAGGTTACTGGTGACTTTGGAGCAGCCCAGGGTGATGTCACGGATGCCCTGGTGCCTGGGCCGTCTCTGCCAATGCCAGCACCAGCACGCGTTGCTTAGCAACCGCACCCCTCCCCTGCTCCCTCCGACCTCAGCCCCACCCCCCTGAGCAGAGGTGGCTTTGTGGTCCTCGTTCAGTTTGGGCCCACACTGTCCCAGCCCAGGTGGCTCCTTAGGATGGTGTCCCCAGCTGTGATTGCTCCTGTCCTCCGGGCAGCTCTCACCCCAGCTGCAAGGTGGGCTTCCTGCCCCTGCCCTGGGGCTCACCCCAGAGGCCACCACTGTGGCTGCGCTGGGCTGGGGCCGGCGGCTCTCGGGCAGCAGGGCATCGCAGGGACCTGAGAGGGAGGCCCGCTTTCCCTCAGGGCAGCTTAGTGGGCAGAAGGTGGTCAGTGTGGGTGATGGGATCTCTGGGGCCTGTGCACCTGGGGTCAGAGCTCACTGTTAGCCCCATTAAGTCACTCACTGGTCCCTGCCTTCTCTCCCATGTCCCCCCTCCCTCTAGATGAGCCTTCCCTCCAGGGTGGGTGGATATTTTCTCAGAAGTTCCAGTGGCTTCTCCACGCTGTCACAGCAAGAGGGCGGCCACGGCCAGACCACATGTGAACTCTCCGGGTGGAGGTCCGAGCCCCCGAGGAAGGTGCTGGGCGAACTCGGGCAGTTGCCTGCAGGCTGCAGTTGGCTGAGCCCTGATTCACTCAAGGGTCTTCATTAAATCAGCCTGTTTTTGCTGTAGCTAAGCAGCATTTATTTAAAGAGGAACACTGTCCCCAGAGCCAGCCCAAAGCCGGCAGCTCTTGCAGAGCAGGACGCTCCGGGCAGAAGGAAGAGGCTGCGTGGGCACCAAGCTCGCCTGTTGTCTTTGTTCAAGGGATGAGAAGCTGGGCTCAGACGGGTGCTGAAGGCACGCAGCACCACGCCAGAGTGTTGTCTTTGAAGTAGTTGAAAGAACTGAGAAAGAGTCAGCAGAGGATGGGACGGTGGCTGAGCTGGCTGTCCTGTGTTGACCTGAGTAGGAAGGGGTGGGGCGGGCAGGCCCTGCCACCACACTGGTGGGCCCCTGTGTGGGCAGTGGGGTGCAGGACCCCGAGACAAAGGGACCTCAGGGCTGGCTCCCCGGGGTGGGTGGGGGGCTCCCTGGTCCCTGCAGAGCCTGGGAGCACCAGGGGCGTCAGCTCAGGCTTCGCGGGCAGATCGCAGGCGCTTTTCAAGTGGGTCGTGTTGGAGGGGCTCCCAGAGCAACTTCAGGGTGGAGATGGTCTCGGTTTCCTGATACCACGCTCCCCTTCTCCTTCCTCCCTGTCTCCTGCGCCGTGGTCTGGATGTGTTTGTACACACACGAACACACACACACATTTTGCCTCTTTAAAAAAAAAAAGTATTTTGATCATCCTTTATTTTGGCAACTGCTCCTCCAGCCTCCTCCAGGAACAGCCAAGCAAAGAATCAGTTTAGATTTCTGCAGGTGGCCTCTCTCACATGGCTCCCCCATCCTGGAAGCCCTGGTGACGTGGCTGAGCCATCTCCTGCTTCCCATGTACTGAGGCGGCACCGCCTGTGCCTTCTGCATGCCGCGCTCTTAATTCTGCCACCAGCTCTCGGTTTTCTTCCCATTGCTCTGCACCCCAAACCCCGTTCCCGCAGGTCCTACCCAGAGCACCCTTCTGCCCCCACACCGTACCTGGTCCCCTGGTTCCATCTGCCATTCTTTGTCCAGCGACACCCCCAGGTTGCCCAGCCCGACAGAGCATTGCTGTACCCGGGATTGCACTTTTAAGCCGAGTGATGACGGTGATCACTTCTGCCCTTATCAAAGCTATGACTCGAAGCCTGCGAGGGGGTGTGGGGAGCAGGGAGGATTGCAGACTCTGGCGCAGTCACATAGCCATTTAATTCACCAAGATAGACATGGACGAAAGGGACATTATCTCCTTAGTGCTGGCACTCGATCAGGTGTGACGGGAGACGGGAATCACACACGTCTCCTCAGCAGGTTGATAAGTAAAATTGAAGGAAGGGATTTGAATTCTTTCATGTCAAGCTGGAAGAAATCGTATTTATAAGCATTTTGAGATTAGGTTGTGGAACGTTGCTTCTTCAAACCTCACGGACCTGAGATGGGGGGACACCTACTGGGGACGCAGGGCATCAGGTGATGTGGCTGCTGTGGGAGCTGCAGGCCAGCAGAAGATGGGAAGTGGACACCTTGCCCTGTGAGGTCTTCCCTGGGTCCTTCCTATTAGGTGAGTCCCCAGAGAGGCCGGAGGCCAGGAACCTGGAGGGGGCCACCTCTGGAGGTCAACCTTCAGGGCCAAAGCAGGGCTGAGGAGGGGGACCGTGGCTCCGCAGAGGCAGACAGGAAGCAGCCATCGTGCAGCTCGGGGGCCAGAGCCTGCGGCCTGTGGTTCTGGTCGGCCGAGGTCTCCCTGGGTGCAGGGCTTTAGAGATGGAACCAGGAAAGGCCCGGCAGGTGGCGAGTCCCACCTTAATATACAGAGGGCAGCACCAGGAAGGCCACCCATGAAGTCCTGGGGGGGGCGGTGGCACAGGCTGTTGTGGCTTGGGTTTAGAATGTCCCCCAAAAGCTCCTGTGGTGACAGCATGGTCCCCATCACAGCAAGGTCCAGAGCTGGGTTTTTAGGCCACGACTGGATCACGAGGCTCTGACCTCGTTAGAGGATTAATCCGTCCGCGGCTGGGTGGCCCCCCGGGAGTGGGACCTGGTTGGGGGAAGCTGGTCACTAGGGTGTGTCCTGTAAGAGTTGGGCGTCCCCCTGGCTCCCAGGCCCCTCTGCTCACCGATTGCCTGAGCCGAGATGGTTTCTTCCCTCATGAGTTTTCTGCAATGGACTGGACAGGCCAGGGCTGGGAACCCCGGGTCCTGAGCTAACGTAGTCTGTCCTCCTTTAAGTTGTCCTTGTCAGCTGTTTGGTCACAGCAAGAAAGAACTGGCTAACACACAGGCTTGGGGACGTTGGGTGAGGGCACTCCCTGAGGGGAGAGGCGGAGGCGCCTGGGCAGAGTGGACAGTGAGAAGGGAGGCCGGGGAGGGACAGAGTTAGGGAGATGCTGGTCCACGTGCAGAGTCCTGTTTCCAGGGCTGGGAGCCTTGGGGACCAGGCAGAGGAGGCAGGATCCAGGTAGGAGCCGTGTGGCTGCCATCTGGAGAATGGCCTGAAGGGGGCGCAATGGAGATGCGGGACAGAAAGAGGGGCTGGGATGACCCTGAGGCTGAGGTCCTGGTGGGCAGAGGGGAGGCAGGCGGGAGAGGGGTCCACTTTAGGTTCTGTTCAGCGAACCCAACAGGATTTGCTGATCACTTTTTAAATGACGACAAGACAGAGAAAGGGGTCAAGAGCCTCCCCAGGTCGTCCCGGATGGTTGCTGTGGAGACATGCAGTGACAGCAGGTTGGGAAGTGGGCGCTCCTGGGTCTCAGGATGTTCTCATGGTGGGAAGCCAAGTTCAGAGTGTCCCCACACACACACTTCAACGTCCTACACCTACAGTCACCCGTGGCTACTTACGTGTTCAGCAACGACGAGCTAGTTCTGCAGACCCTAGGACAGATCATTGCTGTTGAAGGAAACAGGAGGTTCCCAGGGGAAGAAGGGCCTGTGGGTAGAATGAACCAGGGCCGGTGGACGAGGACCCCATCGACAGAGGGAGGGGGGTCTGTGTCCCCCAGCCCCCAGCTGGGTGCAGGGACAGCCCACTGCTGTGGTCGCTCAGCTCGGGGAGGCAGGACCCTCCTGGGCAGAGTTGCTAGGTGGGCAGGTGCCTGTCCAGGTGAGCAGATGTAGCCCAGGGAAGGCTGGGGACCTGGAGCGGTCGGGACACTTCCAAGACTGCCCAAGGGGGTCCCCACACAGGAGCTACACAGAGGCCGCCAGAGCAGGACCCTCTGGAAGCCAGGTCCAGGCAGGCTTTGCGCTTCAAGGAAAGGGCAGCGGGGCCAGCGACTCCCCGACGTCACCCTCGGCCCAGGGAGCGAGGTGTGCCCAGCATCGTGTGGCCGCCGTGGCAGAGGAAGGCGTGTCACATGGCCAGGCCCCAGACCCCCGACTTTTCTGCTGTTGTCGAGCTTCCCACACCCCAGACCCTCCAGGGCTGCCTTCCTGACTTTTAACCCTTGCGGACACATTTGTGACACAGGACTAAACCGTTCAGGGTCACTCCAGGTGAATTTGGAGACTAAATAAAGACACAGACACAAGTACCTTTCTTGGGGTTCAGTGACCGCTCCTCAGCCGCAGCTCCACAAGGGGGCAAAGCAGGCAGGAAAGAGAGGGAGCAGTCCTGGAACCCGGGTTTTACTGGGGAGAAGCCATTCAAAGAGGCAAGGGGTCAGGTTTCAGGGGGCTGAGTCTAGCCTCGTGATATCTTGCTGTCAGCAGATGGACATCTTGGAAGGCCATGCTCTGTGGGGATCAAAGGCAGAGAGAGTGGAAGGGACGCACACGGGCACTGCCCAGACCGAGCCGCATCGTCAGTCCAGTCCGCTCTGTGCCCTCAGAATGCTCACGGCTCACAGCCGTGGCAGGGCTGGCTCGCCCAGTGCGCTAGCTCTAGGAGTGGGGGAAAATTCCTTCAGATAAATCTTTTTATTCACGTTAGGCGACAGTATCAGGGAAGCCATGTATTTGATGTGCCACTTTGTTTTCAAATAATCTCAGAAAATTGAAACAGATAATAGTCATGTATTAAGGACGCCGAAAGTCTCTTTGTGTGACTCCACAGTGTTAGAAACCTTTAGAGTTAAAGAGCTATTTAATTAGGCAGATGATGTAAATTGGTTTTTATTAAATTTCTTTCAGGCCTCCAAGCTCTTACTGCTGAAGGGAAGCTTATGTTGAACTCTGATTTGTGAAACCAATGAACAAGGAGCTGTGGGTTTTAGCATGGGGGCCAGGAGGGAGGACCAGCCCACCTGCCTTTTCCCCTGGCCCAGTGGCTGACCGGAGGTCCCTCCTGGCATCCTGCTCCAGTCTGTTTAGCTGCTATAACAAAACAACTTGGAGGGGTCATCGATGGACAATGATAATGTATTACTTAGAGTTCTAAGGCTGGACGGGAGGCTGGAGAGTCCACGATCCAGGTGTCAGCAGATCTGCTGTCTGGCGGGGACAGGTTCCTCATGGGTGGTGTCTTTCTGCCATGTCCTCATGTCCTTTGGTGCAAGGGTAAAAACAGGGGAGGCAGCCCTTCAACCTGTGACCCACTCACAGGGCACAGCCCTCAGGAGCTTATCCCCTCCCCCACGTCCCTCCTCTTCCTGGGGACTGGGAGTGACACAGACATTCACCTCACAGCAGTCCCACGACTGAGAAGCTCCCAGGTTGAAGGTGCGGGTGCTGAGCCCGTGAGACCCTGGTGGCTGCAGCTCAGCGGTGTGCATGTCTGCCCTGGGCCCCAGGGAGGACGAAGCTCGCTTGGAGGCTGGTGTGTGACTGACACCTCCTTGCTGTGCTTTCTTAGCCACGTGGATGGTGGCCGTTAGGTGGGGCTGTCTCTGCTGCTGCTGCTGCCGCCGCCGGGATTCTAACTGATGCGTGTGCTCACAGTTGGGGCCTGAGGATGATGGAAAGTTCCGGAAGGGTCCTAGATCCTGGCAGCCTTGAAATGCACTTCTGCCCCAGACTCTGGGATTCCAGGGAAAGTGTTATTGAGATGTCCCCAGGCAAGTGATGAAACTTGGGTTGTTTCCGGTCAGCAGCATGTCCAGAGGGACTGAGGTGGCAGAGGCTGACCGGGCTCTTGTCCTGGGGGCTCAGAGAGTAAGTCCCAAGCACGTTGGAGGTCCAGCTCAGGCCAGCCCCGCGGGAGGCCGGTCAGGGGTTGGCGGCCCTGTTTCTGCCCTTGGGGCAGACCTCAGGGGCACCTGCTCTGTGCAGTCCCCAGGCTGTGGGGCTGGTTACTGGGCAGGGGTCACAGCCAGCTCCCAACATCTTGCTGCCCTTTTCAAATTTTCCGTGGGAGCCCTTTCCCCGTCCGTGGAAGATGGATGATTTCGTTATGCGTTGCACTCGGCAATAAATCTCGGAGTCGCGGCTGGCGCAGGCTCTTTCCCCGCCTAGCGTCTTCTGCTGGCTGCGATTCATCATGGTTAATCTTTCCTGCACCTCGGGGCGTCGGGGAGAAGCAGTGTGTTGTGGACTTGGACCATTTCACTCCTCAGAGGGGGCTGCATGGGAAGGGACAGGCTGGGGTGGGAGGGTCACGGCTCAGGGTGGGCTGGAGCAATGGCAGCTTCAATGGGCAAGGGAAGGAGCAATAAAGGGAGGTGACCAGGGACCTGCCAGCCTGGCCCTGCTTGCCAAGAAAATCTCCCAGGGAAGCAGAGAGACTTGACACCAAACAGAAAAGAAACAGCCCGAGAGCTCTCTGCCAAGGGAGCATTGAAGAATCTAATTCAGGATGAAATGTGTTCTTGTTGGTGTACAATTAATTTTCCTCCCAAGTGTGGGGGGTTGTCTTGCGCTGGAGTAGGAGCAGCCTGCAATGAGGGGACAGCGCCTCTGGATGCAGAGCAGCTGAGGTGTTAACATATCGGGAAGCAAACAGGACTTTGTTGCTCCCTGGGTCTAAGGAAAAAACAACAACAAACAGTTAAAGAAAATACCTTCAAGTGAAGACTTGGCTCCAACAGGGGTGATGTCACTGGAAAATGTGAGCAGATGTTTCCCCAGGAATGAAGGACAGAGCCCTGAGCTGGTCAGGGATGCTGTGGAGAGGGTCGGCTGGACCCAGTGGAAGCCAAGGTCAAGCCCAAGGGCCTGCAGAGGCTGGGGCCGTGGGCTGGAGCCAATGGAGCTGTCTTTTCTCTCCTCCTCCTCCTCCTCCTCCTCCTCCTCCTCCTCCTCCTCCTCCTTTAAGATGGATGTAGTTTTTTGCATAACAAATATATAGGGAATTCATTTTCACAGAGAAATGTGTGGTTCTATTTTTGTTGGGACACATGGCTATTTTGATCTATCTTTTGTTTTCTCATTTTCAAGAGAGATGAGTAGAGAGATTCGTTTTTATATGGGACCCCCAAAAAAATCACAGTCTGAATGAAAACACACAGTGATGACCTGGACTTCATTGCTGAGGGACAGCAGAGAGTGGTGGGGGCTGGGGCAGGTGCGAGCTTACTGCTGGTCTGAGGAGGTCAGCTGTTGACCGGGCTAGGCCACAGGAGGCCTGGTGGGTGGAACATCCAATTTAGGAAATCTTTTCACTGTCAGTGTCAAACACCGACAAGACCAGCGTGCTGTGGGCTGGTCACATGTCTCCTGGCTGGATGTGGCCTGCCGTCCATCACTTGCTGTTTGGGTTAGACCACTGATCAGCACACTTTTGTAGCAAAATATGTTTCTAACTTGGGTGTGTGATTCATTCCATCTGCTCAGCGTGCAGTTTTTCCATTCCTAAAATCAGCTCCTTCTATTTCTGCTGCAATTTATGTTCAAAGTCTCTAAAATCTACTTCTTGCTCCTCCACTGAGTTTTATTTGTGCAGAAAGTATCCAGAGAGGCCCGGGGCCCACAGCCTGCATCAGAATGTCCCATGGTCTCACCCCGTGTCTCTGGGCTCTGAGTTGGTTGGGACCTAGGATTTGACTGCTGTAACAGAGACAGCGGCTAATGTCAATGGCCAACCTGCCGTGGCCCTTTGGGTTCCTGAAGCTTTGAGGGACCCAGGCCACTGTATGGTTTTGCCCCATTTTCCCTAGGCCCCGGGCTCCTCTGCTCGGTCCAGGTACCCCACTGTCATCTGGGGAGAACAGGGGAGAGGAGAAGAGCAGGCCACACCTGAGCCTTAGGCCGGTGGCGTGAGACAAGCACACCTTCACCTGCGCTCACTCCATGGCCGCACTCACTTACCTGGCCCCATCTCTGTAAGGAGGTTGGAATTTGTGGTCCGCCTGCTGGGAGGTGTCCCTGGGAGAGGCTGATGAACAGCAGGGCTCTGCTGAAGGAAGTGGGTGGGGCAGGCAGTCAGCGTAAGCAGGTAAGGAGTCTAGCAATCCACACCTGCCAACTCCGACATCTCACCTGGGACGCCAACCTGATTCCAGCTTTACTCCTGACAGATGGAGGCTGATTTCCCTTTTTTTTTGGTTCTGTTTTGTTTTTCAACCTCTTCAACAAGTTCTAAAGTAAAAAGTTTTCTTCAAATTAATGCCATAATATAATATCTCAGACCTCAGTAACTTCTATTTTAACTTCATACTTTTGACTGCATTTGTGTGCCAACTGGTCCATAAATTTCTTTATATTTTGTTTTAAATAGACTCAGTATTTTTCTAAGTAGCTATTTTAAAGGGAATTTTGCTGAATGATGATGAAAATACAATTTTAAAAATTGGTTTATGCAGCTAAAGCAGTGCAAAGAGGAAAATTCGTAGCTTTCAATGACTGTGTGTCTGCACACCACACACACCACACACCACACACACCACACACCACACACACCACACACACACATTATAAAAGAAGAAAGTAAAAAAAATGACCTAAGATTCTCCTTTAAGAATCTACATTAAAAACAGATCAGAGGGATTCCAACATGGCGGTGGGCACAGAGAGATCAAGTCTCTGACCTCTTCAGCTGTGTGGGCATAGGGAGTCGTAAACAATCTAAATTCTGTTTGCTCAGGATCACTAGGCAATGCTGAACTGACGTGGATCTGGGGCGATCAGTCTGGGCCTCTCAGAACACACACTGAGCCCAGATCGGCTGAATTCAAGCTCCCGTTCGCCTGCTTCCCACAGACAAACAGCTATGACTCAGCACTAATCCATCTGGCTGAAACAACTGGTCGGCCCTTCTGTTCCTACGGAGGTAAATGCCAACCGAGCCTTCATAGGTAGTGGCCACAGGTTTGAAACGGGGCTTGGGAGAGACAGTAAGGACCCACCCGTTGCATTGGTCTCCCGGCAAAGGGAAACGAACTGTCGCCATTTGCAAAAGATACCACCATGGCAGAGAACTGACGTCACCAGACTGCGGCGGAGGAGATAACTTCATTGAAACCTGCGGCTACAGGTGTGTAATTCCCTAGCCTTCCCTCTCCACACATCAGGGAAACCTTAAGGGCCCCTCCCAGCTCTCCCGTAAGGGCCCCTCCCAGCTCTCCCGTAAGGGCTCCTTCCAGCTCTCCCATGAGCGCGATAGCCAGACAGAGGGAATCAGACGTGGCATGGGACCCGTGGCGCGGAACTCCTGGCTACCGCTCTCACCAGTGCTGACAACTGAGGTCTCTTGCACCAGCTACCGGGGGCGTGGCTACCGGAGGGCAAGTAAAATTCGCTGAGGATTCTTAGCCCCAAGCTCTTCAAACTTAGGGTCCGAGGGAATGGCAAACTGGAAGAGTGTGCCCAGTCGTCCATGAAAACAGGGCTCCCGGGAGCAGCAGACCTGGCGTGTAGCCAGTATTGTGGTGAGCGGCACCCGTGAGAGGGGCCTGGCTAGAGGAAAAGTGGGGAAGTGACTAGACACAAGAGGAGGCCCTAGACACTCAGGTTTGGAGACTCGCCCAGTCTGGGAGGAGGAGCTGCTGCACAGTGATTGGTTCCCACGTATTGACAGGAGAAACTTGGCCTGGTGGGCACAGCGCCACCTACTGGAAGAGAAGTTAATCAAACTCTAAGACTGCATTTATTAGTTTTTTTTCCTCCTTTTTTTGATTTGGGTTTTTTCTTTCATTTTCATTTTTCTTTCTTCTTGTTTTTTAAAATTTTTTTACAATTTTTTTCTTCTAATTTTAATGTTAATTTTTTAATTATTTTTTTAAAATTTTTTTAAAATTTTTTTCTTTTTTATTTCCTATTTTTTTCTTCTTTTGTCTTTTCATTTCTTTTCAATTTTCTTATTCCCCCTTCCTTGAATTCTACCTGCTTACTCTCACTCTCTTTAGTGACTTCTTCCCTTCCCTTCTAATACCTTTCCTCCCAAGCATGAAATAAATTTATAGGAGTAAACAGTAACTCAGCAGCCAAACAGAATAAGAAGTAACATGAGCAGCATGAAAAAGCAAGGAAGAAAAGGAGTACAAACAATGCAGGACAGCCTAAATATTCAGGAGGACCTAGAGTCATCAGAAAAATGGTCATATAAAGAACTCAAGGAACACCTTAGACAGATGGAATGGAACCTTAAAGAGGATACGAGACAGCAAATTCAAGCAGCGAAAGAACACATTGAGAATGAATTACATAAACAGATAAAAGAAGAAGTTAAGCATCTTTATCAGGAGATAGAGATTATAAAAAATAATCAAACAATAATTCTAGAAATGAAGGAAACGATAAACCAAATTAAAAACTCAATTGAGAGTATCACTAACAGAGTGGAGCAAGTAGAAGCCAGAACATCAGATAATGAAGACAAAATATATCATCTTGAAAAGAGTCTAGCCAACTCAGAAAGGCTGGTAAAAAATCACGAGAAAAACATCCAAGAGTTATGGGATAACATAAAAAAAACAAACTTATGAGTCATCAGGATAGAAGAAGGTACAGATTCAAACCAAGGGAATGAGTAACCTACTGAATGAAATAATTACAGAAAACTTTCCAGAAATAAAAAAGGAAACAGATTTACAAATTGAAGATGCATACAGGACACCGAGCACACAAAATCACAGTAGACCAACGCCAAGACACATTGTTATGAAGATATCCAATATACAGAACAAAGAGAAAATATTAAAAGCTACAAGAGAAAGGAGGCAGATTACATTCAGGGGTAAACCAATAAGGTTAACAACGGATTTTTTATCACAGACGCTGAAAGCGAGAAGATCCTGGAACAACGTATTTCAAACACTGAAAGACAATGGATGCCAACCAAGAATTCTGTATCCAGCAAAATTAAGCTTCAGGTATGACAACAAAATAAAAATCTTTCATGACAAACAAAAGTTAAAAGAATTTGCAGCCAGAAAACCAGCATTGCAAAGCATTTTGAGCAAAACACTACACGAGGAAGAAATGAAAAACAATAACCAAAACCATCAGTGGGAAGTGCCTCGGTAAAGACAGAGGGCAGGGGGAAAGATAATCATGGAGAAACAAACTAAATTTTTTTTAAAAAAGGATAAATAATCAAACATGGCTGGAAGTACAAACCATATATCAATAGTAACTCTGAATGTTAATGGCTTAAACTCACCAATAAAGCGACATAGGCTGGTATCATGGATTAAAAAAACAAATCCAACAATATGCTGCCTCCAGGAGACACATCTGATTGGAAAAGACATACACAGGGTGAAGGTGAAAGGATGGGAAAAAATATACCACGCACACGGTCCTCGTAAGCAAGAAGGGGTGGCCATCCTCATATCGAATAAAATCGACTTCAAGACTAAGTTAATCAAAAGGGATAAGGAAGGACATTATATACTGTTAAAAGGAAACATTCACCAACAAGACATAATAATTATCAATATTTATGCACCAAATAATGGTGCTGTGACATTCATAAAATAAATTCTCCTCAAGTTCAAGAATCAAATAGACCACAACACAATAATTATGGGTGACTTCAACACACCTCTCTCACCATTGGACAGATCCTCCAAACAAAAGTTGAATAAATAAACTATAGAACTCAATACCACAATCAATAACCTAGACTTAACTGACATATATAGAACATATCAACCATCATCAAATGGATATACTTTTTTCTCAGCAGCACATGGATCCTTCTCAAAAATAGACCATATATTATGCCATAGGGAAACCCTCAGTAACTATAAAGGGGTGGAGATAATACCATGCATTTTATCTGATCATAATGGAATGAAACTGGAATGAAATCAATGATAAAAGAAGGAAGAAAAAATCCTACATCACATGGAAAATGAACAATATATTACTGAATGATCAATGGGTTACAGAAGACATAAAGGAGGAAATCAAAAAATTCTTAGAGATAAATGAAAATACAGACACAACATATTGGAATCTATGGGACACAATGAAAGCAGTTTTAAGAGGGAAATTCATCGCCTGGTGGTCATTCCTCAAAAAAAGAAAAAACCAACAAATAAATGAGCTCACACTTCATCTCAAAGCCCTAGAAAAGGAAGAGCAAATTAACAGCAAATGTAGCAGGAGGCAAGAAATAATTAAAATCAGAGTAGAAATCAATGAAATTGAAAGAAAAGAAACTATTGAAAAAATTAACAAAACTAAAAGTTGGTTCTTCGAAAAAATAAATAAGATCGACAGACCTTTAGCCATGCTAACGAAGAGAAGAAGAGAGAGAACTCAAATTTCTAACATACGGGATGAAAAAGGCAATATCACAACAGATGCTACAGAAATACAGAAGACAATTAGAAATTATTTTGAAAACCTATATTCCAATAAAATAGAAGATAGTGAAGACATCGATAAATTTCTTAAGTCATATGATTTGCCCAGACTGAGTCAGGAGGATACACACAATTTGAACAGACCAATATCAATGGATGAAATAGAAGAAGCAATCAAAAGACTACCAACCAAGAAAAGCCCAGGACCGGATGGGTATACAGCGGAGTTTTACAAAACCTTTAAAGAAGAATTAATACCAATACTTTTCAAGTTATTTCAGGAAATAGAAAAAGAGGGAGCTCTTCCAAATTCATTCTATGAGGCCAACATCACCCTGATTCCGAAACCAGACAAAGACACCTCAAAGAAAGAAAACTACAGACCAATATCTCTGATGAACCTAGATGCAAAAATCCTCAATAAAATTCTGGCAAATCGAATACAAAAACACATCAAAAAAATTGTGCACCATGATCAAGTAGGATTCATCCCTGGGATGAAAGGATGTTTCAATATACGGAAATCAATAAATGTTATTCACCACATCAATAGACTTAAAGATAAGAACCATATGATCATCTCGATAGACACAGAGAAAGCATTCGACAAAGTACAGCATCCCTTTATGTTCAAAACATTAGAAAAACTAGGGATAACAGGAACTTACCTCGACATTGTAAAAGCTATCTATGCTAGCATCATTCTGAATGGACAAAAGTTGAAGGCATTCCCTCTAAAATCTGGAACAAGACAGGGATGCCTTCTATCATGACTTCTATTCAATATAGTTCTCGAAACACTGGCCAGAGCAATTAGACAGACAAAAGAAATTAAAGGCATAAAAATAGGAAAAGAAGAACTTAAATTATCACTATTTGCAGACGACATGATTCTATACCTAGAAGACCCAAAAGGATCTACAAAGAAACTACTAGAACTAATAAATTAATTCAGCAAAGTGGCAGGATATAAAATCAACACACTTAAATCAAAGGCATTTCTGTATATCAGCGACAAAACTTCTGAAACGGAAATGAGGAAAAACACTCCATTCACAATATCCTCAAAAAAAAAAAAAAAAAACTTGGGAATCAACCTAACAAAAGTGGTGAAAGATTTATACAATGAAAACTACAGAACCCTAAAGAGAGAAGTAGAAGAAGATCTTAGAAGATGGAAAAATATACCCTGTTCATGGATAGGCAGAACTAACATTATCAAAATGGCGATATTACCAAAAGTTCTCTATAGGTTTAATGCAATACCAATCAAAATCCCAACGGCATTTCTTGTAGAAATAGATAAAGCAATCATGAAATTCATATGGAAAAATAAAAGACCCAGAATAGCAAAAGCAATTCTAAGCAGGAAGTGTGAATCAGGCGGTATAGCAATACCAGATTTCAAACTATATTACAGAGCAATAGTGACAAAAACAGCATGGTACTGGTACCAAAACAGGCGGGTGGACCAATGGTATAGAATAGAGGACACAGAGACTAATCCACAAAGTTACAACTATCTTATATTTGATAAAGGGGCTAAAAGCATGCAATGGAGGAAGGATAGCATCTTTGACAAATGGTGTTGGGAAAACTGGAAATCCATATGCAACAAAATGAAACTGAATCCCTTTCTCTCGCCATGCACAAAAGTTAACTCAAAATGGATCAAGGAGCTTGATATCAAATCAGAGACTCTGCGTCTGATAGAAGAAAAAGTTGGCTCCGATCTACATATTGTGGGGTCGGGCTCCAAATTCCTTAATAGGACACCCATAGCACAAGAGTTAATAACAAGAATCAACAAATGGGACTTACTTAAACTAAAAAGTTTTTTCTCAGCAAGAGAAACAATAAGAGAGGTAAATAGGGAGCCTACATCCTGGGAACAAATTTTTACTCCTCACACTTCAGATAGAGCCCTAATATCCAGAGTATACAAAGAACTCAAAAAATTAGACAATAAGATAACAAATAACCCAATCAACAAATGGGCCAAGGACCTGAACAGACACTTCTCAGAGGAGGATATACAATCAATCAACAAGTACATGAAAAAATGCTCACCATCTCTAGCAGTCAGAGAAATGCAAATCAAAACCACCCTAAGATACCATCTCACTCCAGTAAGATTGGCAGCCACTATGAAGTCAAACAACAACAAGTGCTGGCGAGGATGTGGAGAAAAGGGTACTCTTGTACATTGTTGGTGGGACTGCAAATTGGTGCGGCAATTTGGAAAGCAGTATGGAGATTCCTGGGAAAGCTGGGAATGGAACCACCATTTGACCCTGCTATTGCCCTTCTTGTACTATTCCCTGAAGACCTTAAAAGAGCATGCTACAGGGATACTGCCACATCGATGTTCATAGCAGCACAATTCACAATAGCTAGACTGTGGAACCAACCCAGATGCCCTTCAATAGATGAATGGATAAAAAAAATGTGGCATCTATACACAATGGAGTACTACGCAGCAATAAAAAATGACAAAATCATAGAATTTGCAGGGAAATGGATGGCACTAGAGCAGATTATGCTTAGTGAAGCTAGCCAATCCCTAAAAAACAAATACCAAATGTCTTCTTTGATATAATGAGAGCAACTATGAACAGAGTAGGGAGGAAGAGCAGGAAGAAAAGATTAACTTTAAACAGAGACGTGAGATGGGAGGGAAAGAGAGAGAAAAGGGAAATTGCATGGAAATGAAGGGAGACCCTCATTGCTATACAAAATTACATATAAGAGGTTGTGAGGGGAATGGGAAAATTAACAAGGAGAGAAATGAAATACAGTAGATGGGGTAGAGAGAGGATGGGAGGGAAGGGGAGGGGGGATAGTAGGGGATAGGAAAGGTAGCAGAATACAACAGTCACTAATATGGCAGTATGTAAAAATGTGGATGTGTAACCGATGTGATTCTGCAATCTGCATTTGGGGTAAAATTGGGAGTTCATAACCCACTTCAATCTAATGTATGAAATATGATATGTCAAGAGCTTTGTAATGTTGTGAACAACCAATAAAAAAAATAAAAATAAAAATATAAACAGATCAAAGTAAACCTCAAATAAGTAGAATTAAGGAAGACAAAGAGAAAGCTGAAGTCAACGAGTGGCAAACAGATGTTAATAGATACAATTAACAAAGATGAAGGTTAATTCTTTCAAGAGACCAACAGAATTGATAAACCCGGCCCAACACTTTTCTATACCCTGATTTCACCCCCCAGTTCCTTGTAGAAACACCTTTGTGTTATCTTGAAGCTCTAATGTGGTTCTCCCAACAGCCCTGCGTGATCCTTGGGGTGCATGTGCTTGTGGGTAATGCTCTGGTGAGCACCCTTATGCTGGGTCACTGAGGTCAGCGGGTGGAGGACAGGTGGGGCGGGAGACATTGGGGAGGAGGGCAGATCCCGCAAAGGTCCCGTGGTGGCAGGGGGCTGGGTAAGTCCAGGCCAGAGGGGAGGCCAGATGGCCATGGTGAGCAGACACAGAGGCCACTGCGGGAGGAGGGTCCTGTGGTCGGGCTGAGCCTGACGTGGATCTGGAAGGTGCCCACGTGGTCTGCAGACCTGGGGTCGGGAGGCTCCTGCTGGGCTCAGAGCCTGGGCCACACAGGAAGCTCAGATTCCACCAGGGCTGTGGGTCGCATGGGGACCGGGGACACTCAGGCTTCTCCCTGCAGGTGACTTCATGGCCACGCTGATGTTCCTGCAGAGTGGGAGGTGACTGAAGTTCCTCGCGGGGACTAAGCAGCCTTCCTGTCCCAGCGGCTGGTGTTGGGACGGGTCGCGATTTCCTAAGTAACCCGAGTGGCACTGGAGTAGAGTCCCCAGCTGACTAAGGGGAGTGGAGGGCGGAGTCACTGACCGGGGGCAGCTGTGAATACGCGGTTCCAGGGCCACTCAGCCACGGTGGCTGCTCCCTGTGCGGCAGGCGGGACGCGGCTTCCGGGCACCGCGACCCTCATCACTGGTCAGGGAGCCTGCGCCTGTGTCCTCGGCTCCCGCTGCCCACTGCGGGCTCCTCTGGAAATGCTCCCTCCGTGCAGAGCTGGATGCTGGCGCCTGCCCTGCCACCGTGAGGAGGGGACGCCACAGGGTCTCTGCCAGGCAATCGATCGTCCTCCCTCAAGGGTCCTGATTGTGACCTCTGACAGTCAGGGCCCCTGAGAAGTGACAAACGCCTGTGACCCGCTGTGGGGACTGGGTGGGCCTGTTTCCCTCCCTGAGCAGCAAGCACCTGCCCGTGCCCTGGTGACGACCTCTGGCTCGGAGGTGGCCCCTCCTTCCTGTCACTCTGGGGTCTTGCTGTGACAGGTGCCCTTTCAGCCTCTCAGAGGCTCTGTGGTGATGCTCCCGTTAGTGATGCCTCCGTCCCCGTCTTCCTGCCCTCGCTCATAGCCCTAACGGATGCTCCGTGACAAAACCCACAGGCGCCATGTGTGCCACTGTGTGGCAAGGGAGGGCTCCAGCGCCAGGTCCCTGGGGGTGACCAACACAATTCCAAGCCCACAGACGCCCTTGGCCATCAGCACAGTGGCCCCTTGGGAAACCAGCCCGGGCACTGCAGGCGGGGGACAAGGACGTGTGGGCACTCACGGCCCCCGATCTGCGCCCGTGTGACATGGGAGTCATGTAAGAGGTGTCAGGGGACACGGCCGCCCCCTTCTCCTCCACCTGCCACTGATCATCCACAAGCCACATCGAGTCTGTCACGGTAAAGTGTCAAAGTCCTGTGTCGTCAAATCCATAGCAGGGAGCCAGGGAGCAGAGCTGGTGACAAAGGCCCATCCTCCGCAGGTGGGAGGCAGAAGACACAGACACAGCTGGGCACCTGCCACCTCTGCCTGGGCACCGGCAGAGACAGAGAGGAGCCGGTGACGCTCCTGGTGATCTGGGGAAAAGGCCCCGTCCCACCATCAGTGTCACCCCGGCTCAGCCTGCGGACGCCGCCATAGCCCACCTGTGTCCTCCTGTGACCCTCTGGGGGGCCTTGGGTTCAGGCCAGGGGGTGGCGGAAATGTCCCTGGAGTGCTAGACCTAGAGGGCTGGCGTCAGGGAGTCTTCGCAAGTCACCCTGGCACTTGCCCTGATGTCCAGGACAGGAAGGGACTCACTGTGTCGCGTGGCTGGGAAGGCGGGGGAGGGGACTCGCTGTGGCTCTGTTGGGGGGGGGGGCAAGTGTCCTCAGGGCTGTCTTTGAACTAGTGCCATGAGCCTGGGTGGGGACAAGAGGTGGGCATAACTAAGCCACCTTGGTCAAACTCTGGGGGTACTGATCGTCTCCGTCTGGAGCGGTGAGGCTCTGGGGAAGCCTCACATCCCGGGGGCCATTGGGTTCCCTTGAGGACATGGTTCCTGCTTGGACTGCAGCCCCAGTCCCCATCCCAGGGCATCTGCCTGCCGTCTCACCGCCCCTGGCAGGTTTAGGGCACCATCCCAGGGGTCTGGAATAGGACCTTGTGAAACTGGCCATTGGCAACCTGTGGACTGCGATGTCCCTGCGAGTCTTGAAAATACCTTGGTTACCCTTGTTTTGGTGTCGGTGGCCTCGCGGTGGCCTCGAGGAGGGAGGATCAGCAGCTTCAGATGAACGTCCCTTACACGGTCAGCAGCCCCCTGCAGAGCTGACAGCAATCTGACCCCAGCTTTTAAGGTGACAAAGGAGACATGCAGAATGAGGCACAGGTGTCTGCCTCCAGTTCCCCTCGGGGCATCTGCTGGCCCTCGTCAGCCAGTGCCTTGAGCAATGGCCGCCTCAGAGCTCTTGCTACAGTTGGGGACGTGTCCCTGGTTTTTTGTCGATTTCACTTAGAAGAACACGCTCATCCATCATCCCATCTCATTCAGGAATTGAGCTCCAGCAAGTCAAAAGCTAAAGTCTGACCTCACTTCTCTCTGTGGGCTTGGCCCCTGTCACCGGGGCTCAGGGTCCTTGGTGGGGGGATGCCCGGGCTCCTCTTCCCTCTCTGCCCTTCCTCCGCTCCCGCAGGTGGTCCCAGGGTCAGGCAGGGCAGGAGGGGTCTGGGGGGCCGTGGATGAGACCCACCCTCACGCATGCATAGCACTGCCCAGTGCTGGTGCCCTGTCCCTCTTCACTCCACCTCGGCCTCCCTCCTGTCACGGGCAGCCGGCCTGAGCGCCTCGGCCCTCTGCTCGGACTCTCTTACCTCAGCCTGCGGACACCATGACAAAGGAGAGCTGCCCAGGTGACGTGGCCAGACACCTTGGGTGTTAGGTCCCAGATGTCCCAGGGTGCAGCTGCAGGCGGCCTGTGGCGAGTGCGTGTGTCCCTGGCACCCCACCAGCCTCCCCTTTCTGGGGTGCTGCAGACCCAGGCTGCATCAGCTTCACATTGGGACAGGGTCTCCCCAGCACCGTGTCCTGTGTCCCCAGCTTCTGCCACCTGTCAGGAGACCTCAGCGCCAAGCCCCACAGCCCCTGTGCCCTGGAGGTCGGTGGAGACCGTTTCTCGGCCCATTCGTAGGGAGATGAGGAGGCTGTTCCCATCTCCTGCATGAATCGGTTTAACCCATGGGGGCTGGGTCAGCGCAACTGTCCAGCACAGCCCAGGTCCCACAGGGTCATCTACCCTGTGATGACAGCCATCTGCACCGGGGGCTCCACTGCAGCCCGCAGCCCACGAGGGAGGGGCCCTGGAGCCTCGTGTCATTTCAAGGAACAGTGCGTGAGGTGACACCCCGGGATGGGACACCCAGTGTCCCCTGGGGTGGGTCCTCCTTGGAGGTGCATCTGGTAGGTGTCCAGTCACACGCTCAGATGGAGCATGGGGGTTGACAGCCCCAGAGGCCTCGAGCCGACCCTGTCAGCGCTGTGCTTGTGCCACCCCACCTGCCAGGACCCCTGCCCCCAGGGCACCTGCAGGACCGTGGGTGGCTGTGGGCAGGAGGCTCTAGGACATGGAGCCTAAGTAAGCCACAACCTTGAAGCCAAGGGCAGGGACTGAGCCATGTCCCCACCCCACCTGTTCCGTGTCCCTGCAGGTCTCCATGTCCCCACCCCTGAGGGCTCCTGTCCTGAAGCCCCAAAGTCCTGAGTTCCTTGGAGACACTCTGTCACCCTCCGATGTGCTGGAAGGACCCTCCTGGAGCAGAGGACTCCGGAGCCTGTCCTGGGTCATAGGCACCAGGGTGTCGCTGGGTTCTGGGGCTGCAGGTGACAGAATCCATGCTAAACCTGGCACAGGGCAGGGGGATGGCCAGGGGTCTGGGCAGCAGGAGCCCCAGGATTTGGGCACAGGGGCCAGAGAGAAGAGCTGTCTCAGGTGATCAGCGGGGCCAGGTGACATCAGTGCCCAGAGGGAAAATGAAGGAGCTGATTCTCAAAGGAGGCAGGGCCACCCCAGAGGTCTGTCCCCAGGGCCATCCCACTCCGGACCCTGTCAGGGGCTGACCTCCCCCTCCTTCCTTCAAAAACCAGTGCCCATTAGACACACACACACACACACACATCCACACACACACATCCACCCCCACACACACACACACCCACACCCACACCCCCCCACACACCCATACCTCCCCACACCCACACACACCCCCACACATCCACACCCACACCCCCCACACACACACATCCACACATCCACACCCACACCCCCCCACACACACCCACACATCCACACCCACACACCCACACCCCCTCACACACCCTCACACCCACACCCACACACCCACACTCCCCCCACACACACCCACACATCCACACCCACACACCCCCCCCACACACCCATACCTCCCCACACCCCCACACACACACACCCACACCCACACACCCACACCCCCCCACACACCCTCACACCCACACCCACACCCACACACACACACACACATCCACACCCACACCCCCCCACACACACCCACACATCCACATACACACCCATACCTCCCCACACCCACACACCCTCACACCCACATCCTCACACCCACACCACACACCCACACACCCCACACACACCCTCACACCCACACCCACACACCCACACCCCCCCACACACCCTCAGACCCACACCTCCCCACCCACCCCCCCCCACACACACACCCACACATCCACACCCACACCCCCCCATGCACACCCATACCTCCCCACACCCACACACACACACACCCACACCCACACACCCACACCCCCCACACACCCTCACACCCACACCCCCCCACACACACACCCACACATCCACATACACACCCATACCTCCCCACACCCACAGACCCTCACACCCACATCCTCACACCCACACCCACACACCCCCACACCCCCACACACACCCTCACACCCACACCCACACACCCACACCCCCACACACACCCTCACACCCACACCCACACACCCACACCCCCACACACACCCTCACACCCACACCCACACACCCACACCCACACACACCCACACACACCCTCACACCCACACCCATACCTCCCCACACCCACACACCCTCACACCCACATCCTCACACCCTCACACCCACACCCACACACCCACACCCACACACACACACACCCACACATCCACATCCACACCCATACCTCCCCACACCCACACACCCTCACACCCACATCCTCACACCCTCACACCCACACCCACACACCCACACCCCCCCACACACCCTCACACCCACACCCACACACCCACCCACACACACACACACACCCTCACACACACACACTCTCAGAGGTGGAATGTCCTCTGAACAAGGATTTGGGAATTCTTTGCACTTTGTACCCAGGCGGGAGGGGACCTGGAGGGTCACATGACCAGGTGCCCTGTTTGTCCTCTCGACCAGACCCAGGTTTCCAGGTTTTTACCCAGAAAACAGAGACGACGTCTTTCTTACAACCAGCTGGCAGAGACTCTCCCCACAGCAGCCTCAGTGGACCTGCCCACCTGACAGAGGAGGGCTTGCGGATGGCGGGTCTCTCAGGTGGGGTCCTGGGTCTGCTTCACAAACACTGTCCCTCGGCACCTTGGTCTGGGGGCCTCTCTGTGTCTGGTCTCTAGAATGAGCACAAAGTCAACACTAAAGAGAGAAGAAACCGGGGTTGGGCTGCGCTGGGGGGGCAGCTCACCTGGCAGTGGCCTTTCCATGTGGGAGTGACAGCAGAGGACATGAAGCTGTCACTGAGGTGGTTCCAACCCCGACGTGAGGGGCCCTGGAGCGACCTTTGTTCAGAAAGCGTCACGGTAGGAGAAGGGTGGACGTGGAGGGCAGGGGCTCTCTGAGCCTCCCCCGCCTGCTCACGGAAGCGGCCTCCAAAAGGAACTGTCAGAAGCCCTGTTTGTAGAAAGGCTCATGCAGGAGCCTCAGGGTGGCCCGTTTCCTCCAGGATGCTACGGGGTGCTCATCCCAACGCCGTCACCGAGGGAGCCTGAGGGGCCCAGCACTGTGTCAAACTGCAGGGTCTAGCCTCGGCCTCCTGAGCCATGGCACAGGACTCTAATCTCAGCGGCTCAGGAGGCCGAGGCAGGAGGATCTCAAGTTCAAAGCCAGCCTCAGCAAAGGCGAGGCACCAAACAACTCAGTGAGGCCCTGTATCTAAATAAAATGCAAAACAGGGCTGGGGACGTGCTCAGAGTTGTATTTCCCCGGGTTCAATCCCTGTGGTCCAACACAACAGGCCAAAACAAAACTCCAGGGCCCAGGTCAGTTTCTGTCCCCAGTTTTATCTTGACTCCGAGGGAGGAACTTAATGAGAATGTGTCCCGCGGGATAAGGGCTCACACGGAAAAGAGAGGAGGCTCCCTGGCCACGTTCTTGACAGATTCGCAGAGCAGAGAGCCCAGACATCCTTTGGAATGTCCTGGACTGAACAGCACTGGACCAGTGCTGGACCATCCTGGGTCACATGGTGGCCCCCCACACCCTGGGCCACTCACTGTGATGTAGGCCTAGCCAGGTCAAGTGGCTCAGGCTGTCCCAGGCTTGGGGCTGGGTGTGGGCTCAGTGGGGCAGGGCTTCTTCTGGGAGATGGCGGGTTGTCACTAGAGAAACCAGGAGGTCTGGTCTGGAAGAGGAGGGTGAAGGGGAAAACAAGGAACTCCGATTGGACATCATGAAGAGACTCCGTGACAGGCAGCCCTGGGACGTCCTTGTGGACCTGCGGGTTCCGGGCAGCCAGCTGAGAGATGCTCCTGAGAGGACAGCAAGGCCACCTCAGGCCCCCTGAGGGCTGGAATCTCAAGTATGACTTTGAAGTCCCCAAGGCGCACCCACCATGGAACTGCAGGAAGCTGGCTGGGTGACAGATGATAACTGACCAGCAGGGCGCATTTCAGCGCGTGAGTGACCAGTGCGTGGTGAAACGAACCGTGGCGGCTTGTGGAGAAGGTGGGGAGGTCACCTCCGGCCCGGTGTGGCTTTAGTGGTGAGACCTAATGACGGAAGGAGCTGGCCTGTGGGGAGAGGTCTCCAGCAGAGCTCAAAGGACAGGCAGGATGCCCCCAGTCACAGAATGTCACTCTGGGTGAGCAGCAGCTCCACCTGCTCCGTCTCTGCCCACTTTCTGTGGGGCTTTGCTATGACAGCCAGGCTGCTGCCCTCCTAGGAACTGGGCGCTGAGGCTGTCCCCATGGACAGTGATTAGTTTTGTTATTGATCTTGCATGTCATTCTTGAGATCAAGCCGGGGGCCTCCCGCGTGCTGGGCAAGCGCTCGGCCACTGAGCTGCACCCCAGGCCTCACAACTTGTTCTTCATCTTCTTTCCCTTTGGCAAAAGCAGTGATGGAGGCTCCTGATCCCCTCCCCCCTGAATCAACCAGTTCTTCCACGTCCCAGGGGCTTATCCTTCAAATGGGATCTCAGTCACTCATCACTTGCTCATCCATTCCACAAGATTGAGAGACGGTCTGCTGCCTGTGTGGCGCTGTGCGAGGTCCTAGGGACACAGAGGTGAGCAGCACACGGTGAAGAAAGTCCCCTGCCCTGGTGCAGTGCACATCCTGATGCACAGGCGAACAGTGGTGAAGGGTGTGGCGAGCCGGGTTCTGATTAGTCATGAGGGACCGTGAGTGGGGAGCTCTTGTGTTGGAAGGGGCTCAGGGAGGCCTGCTGGGATAGGAATGGATAGCCCCCTGTGGGCTCCCTAGCACCCCAGGACCCTGCCCCAGCCCCTGCCCCTCCCTGTCTCATTAGGGCTTAGGTAGCCCCAGAGAACATCAAGTCCCACCAGCACCCAACTGAGACTTTCTCTAGTGGGGCACCCACGACGCCAAGGCTTGGGAAGGGACTGCGTTCCATAGGTGGGACTCCGCAGTGCTTGGTGCTGGCTCTGGCACCGTCTGAACCTCTCACGCTCCCTCAGTGGGTAGGTCCTGGGTCTCTCTTCAGGGACACACCATTTTGAAATACATTTTCCACTTGGTGTTCAGGGTGCAGGGCACCAGGGGATAAACCATCATAAATCCCTCCTGCCTCTCGGATCTCCCGGGTCTGCCTGCCTCAGGGCCTTTGCAGCTGCTTTTTTTTCTAGGCCTGAAATGCTGTATCACTGGGGCTGGGGGAGGACAGTCAGCGAAGGCAGTAAATGACCGGGTCAAGATCAGGAAGAGGGAGGCTGATTCAGGAGGAAGTGGCCTGTCAATACCTCCCGAGCCCTTGGCCTAGGCAACCTGCCCCCAGGGGATTGTGGGAGTTGTTAAAGAATGTCCCTGGGCCCTCCCTTCCTGCCTGCACCCCTGGAAGGTCCTTCTCCACTTTGGTCCACCTTTTGGTCACTAGTCGGGTAGGCAGGACAAGGGGGCGTGGGGGGGAGGACCAGGCTTGGGAACAAGGAATTCTGAAAGGTACAAAAGGGGCAGGCACCCCACTTCCTGGGCCCTGCTCTCTGGAGGAGTCCGGCTCTGATCTACTCTTTAGATACAACTTGCTTCCTACGTTTTCTGGGCGTTTCTCGGGTGTTCAGCGTCCACACCAGGGCGATGGGGCTGGGCCTGATTCTCGTCACCGTGTCCTCTCAGCCGCTCCTCCTCACCCCCAGGGCTCCGACATTCTGGGGGTCTCCCAGCGGCCGGGCCTGCGCTCTTCCAGCCGTCCTGCCTGGACGTCCTCGAGTGCGGTCAGGAGGGTCTCTGCAATGGTCCGGTCATGGCCTGCCGTCCTCTGTGGCTCCCCAGAGGCAGCTGTGTCTGTTCCCTGCCGTGTCCTGCGGCCGGCGCAGCAAGTGCAGGTCAGGTTGTTTGCTGAGTGGGCATGGAGCTGAGATGACTTGGTCAGCAAGGCCACGAACTCCTGCAGAGCCGCAGCAGGGGGACCGGGAATGGGGGCCGTGCTCAGGACAGGGGACAGTGGTACGGAGATGTGTGGAGGACAAAGCGTCACAAGAGACCCTGTCTCCCTGGGCACCTACTTTATTCTCCTGAGAAGGAAGAGCCACCCTGCCTAGGGGACCGGCCAGTCAGAGGACTTGGAGGGACCTCAGCAGCCAACAGGTAGGAGGGAGGCTCCCAGGCACCGGGCCCTGGTTGGGACGGAGGACAGAGTGCTGTGTTCCCTGCCTTCACACGGTCCCCACCCCAGGAGGCGCTGGCCCCTCCCTCCCAGGTGGGCACGTCTCCACCTGTGCAAGACCAGGGCCCCCGCAAGGATGGCCGTGGGCCCTGGCAGCTCTGCCCCAGGTCGTGCTCTGGTGTCCAGTTTTGTTCTGAGGCCCATGACAAACACCCTTGGCACCTGGACATGTCCAACAGGGGGACGGACGGGGAGCTGTAACCATGACTCAGCGGAGCTCCGAGAGATGCTCCACAGGAACCAAGGCCTGCTGCTGTCCAGGGTCCTCAGAGGCCAGCCCTGTCCTGTGCATGGGACATGAAGAGTGTGGGCCCCGGGTGGCAGTGGCATTGCAGCTGAGGACAGGAGGTATGTCTGGCTGAAGGCCTGGAAGGGACCGGGCAGAGGAAGGGGACAGGTCAAGGTAAAGGTGTGGGGGGGAGTCAGGAGATAGGGCTGCCCGCTGCCCCTGAATGGCTGCAGCAGCACTCACACCATTAGCTACACCGCGTGAGGAGAGGGAAGGGGACAGCGTCCTGGCCTGGTAACCTGAACAGATAATACCCACGAGGAAAGGGAACTCTCAGGTGGCCAACAGTGGCCTCTGCCTGGTTCTCTGGGCCAGGGAGTGGCCCTGAGCTCCGGAGACCATGGTCCAGTTGGAGGAGCAGTCTGAGGTCCTTGGGAAGGGGCCACTGCGCCCAGTCCACAGCCTGCCCTGCCCAGCAGGCCCTGCCTCCCCCAGCTGTCCCTGGGGGTCTGTCCCCTGGAGGGCTCAGGAGGCCCTGGCTGTGGCCTCAGGCCAGGGTCCTGCCTCTGGTCTGTGCTCCGGGCCAGGGCTGGCTACTGTCTCACACTGGTGTCAGGCCCTGAGGGTCTCACGGGCACAGGCCTCCTCTGCCCACCTGTGGGAAGAGGTGGCTCCCTGCTGTAGGGTAAATGGCACCTGGGACCCTCGTCCTGACCACAGGAGGGTCTTAGCACAGAGGGTGGAATGGCGGCCGGCGTGCGTGGTGGGCCCTGAAATCAACTTGGAGGGCCGCGCAGCGCGTGAATGTCCACAGCCAGAATGGACTCAGGGAAACGGCAGAGCGTCCCATGCAGGGAGACGGGTTCCGCTGCGGTGTAAACAGGTGTGTGTGTGCACGTGTGTGCGTGTGGAAGGGCGTGTGTGTGTGTGTGCGTGTGCGCGTGTGTTTTAAAGTGTTTGGGGATATTTCTCGCGGCCTGAGTGTCCCTTGGAGTGGAGTCTCCCAGGGCCCAGCGGGTCTGGCTCTGGTGGCCAGGGAAGGAGCGTCCAGCCTGGAAGAGCCAGGGGAGAGCAGGATGGAGCGGGAAGGCTCCACAGGCAGTGCCTGGCCTCTCCCTGTTTTCCTCTCTGGCTCTCCAGCTCCGGCCCCTCACGGTCACTCCCTCTTTATCCCAGGTCTCCACTGGGTGTCCCCATCTGAATCACCTCTGTGAAGTGTGGGTCCTCCGTGTCTCTTCTGCAGCCCCACTGGGCCGTCCCCTCCCCGAGGGCAGGAGCCCGTCTCCATCCCTGCTGAGGTCCTGGGGAGCAGTGCACGGGGCCAGGCCCCCAGGGCTGAGGTGCCCCGGCTCAGACAGGGACGAGGCCCAGGCCTTGGTGGTGAAGGTCCAGTTCCTGAAGAGAAGGTCCATGTGGAAACGGGTCTCCAGTGTGAGAGCAGGGAGCAGGGAGCATGCACATGCACACTCACACACACTCACGCACACATGCACACCCAGGCGACCCTCCCTCACAGTCCCACGCTCAGAAGAGCAAGTCAGGCGTCATTAAGATGCCAGCCCATGCCTGAGCCTCCGCCCAGAGCCCCCTGGGTCCTGCCTGTCAGAGAAGGTGACCCTGGTGGCCACTCACTCGTTCTCCATGGCAACAGCCTGACACCTGTGTGTCAGGTTCAAAGCCTCTACCTACACGATCGCTCATGTTAGTCCTGCGGCTCAGCTGCCCACGGGTTGACATTCTGCTGTCATGTGTAGTGTGGGCTCCCGGTGGCCTCTCTGCCTACGCGTGTGCGGGGAGAGTCAGGAACCGCCAGGGCCAGGCTGGGTGGACAGAGAGAGGCCACACCAGTGGTCAGGCCACACTGCAGATGCTGTCAGGACACCCCACGTGGAACGTGAGTCCCACAGACGCTTCGTGCGTGGTGACTTCTGCAGCGTCCCCCGGTGGAACGGGGAGGAAGGAGAGGGAACCAGCCTGGGGTCTCCATGTCGGGTGACCTCCAGGGTGGGGACTGTGACCAAGGAAGGGAGCCCGTCTCCAGGGCAGCGGGGACGTGGCTGTGCCCCTCGCTGCTCAGGGGGACGAGGCCCAGTGCCCACCTGCCGAGGCCTCCAGAGAGCCAGGCCGCGGCTCTCCAGCGAGGCTTCGCATCCCGTGTTGACGCTGGAGTCACGTTTTCCGAAACCCAAGAGGGACAAGCAGGCACCTGTCAGCCGACTTGGGCGGTGACTCCAGGTGACCCCTGAGCCGAGGAGAGGAGCTGTCTCATCCTGGAGGGTTGTGAGTGACGTGGGGGTGTGTGGCAGTGGGTGGGGTGACAGAGGAACGAGGAGGACGTTCCCCCTGGGACCTGAGACCACCTGGCAGACCAGACACGTGCACACGACCCCTGGGGCTCACGCCTCTGGCTGCAGAGGTCAGGGGAAGTGCCCGTGTCCTCTTCCTGGTGGCCCAGGTGGGTACAGGAGGTGGGGGTCGTGGTGGGGACAAGTGGGACACAGCCCTGACCTGAGCAGTTACAGCCCCAGAGTGGACCCTGGCGTCCACTTTCCTGGGTTGTCCTGGCTGCTGGACGGTCAGGCAGTGGCGGCCTGAATCTCCACAGGGCCATCGGCTTTCCTGTGGCCAAGAGCCCTCCCCTGGCCCGGGCCAGGCCTGACTCCGGCCCTCAGGGGTATGTCTCCCCCTCCCCCAAAGCAAAGCCGGCCCCCAGACCCACTTGGGAAGGACGGTGGCAGTTTGAGGACATTGTCCTCCTCCCCGCAAATGGGCAGGCAGAGCTGACCCCTCTGAGGCTGGGCTGGAGGCCCACAATGCCCTCTGCCCCACAATGGCCGCCTCTCCTTAAAGGGTCACTTGCAAAGAATGACGGGTGGCAGGCGCCAGATTTTGGCCTCTGACGCTCCCTGGGGACCAGCAGCCCCTTCTGTGGTCTGCGGGAGGACAATGGCTGCTGGCCTCTGGCCAGGAGGGGCCTGCTCAGCCATGGCCTCCTGCGGCTCCTGAACACCGTGGCTCGGCCTGCGGTCTCCGCGGCCCTGCAGACTGTGGGGGCACAGAGGCCGAGGAGGGTCCCCCACCCTCCCCCTCGAGAATGGCCTCCAGAGGAGCTCGCCAGGCAGCCGGGGCTGGGGTCCCCTGGGCTCAGTATTTCTGTGAGGAACCTCCTGAGGCTGCAGGTCCCCGGGTGTCCCCGACCTGCTGGGTCTCGAGGGCCACTGCTCGTGCAGGGCACGTGCTTCTGAAGCGGTGGCCGCCTGGTCATCTGGGTCCCCTACCTCTTCTGGCCTTGTTGAAGGAGGTCACGGCCAGCACCCTCTTGTGTGTCACCAGGGGACCCGGTGTCAGGCACGACAGGACCCCATCTCCTGCAGCATCAGGACGGGGCCACAGGCCATGTCCCTGCCTCTGTGACCCCAGGCTCAGTGTCTGAGGCTTGCAGGGGACACTGAGACATGACCCCAGGTGTGTGGGACAGGACCGAGGGTGTCAGAGGGGAGACAGGGACGGGGACGCCAGCGCTCCCTGGAGGAACCTGAACAGGAACAGGAGATGAGGGAGCCTCGAGCCAGGGCTGCTGAGGGGACTCCTGGGTGACATCTGCAGAGGAGGACAAACCTCCCGTGGTGGCACTGCTTTCTGTCCCAGCCCCTGCACTGGCCAACGTGGGAGGAATAGCCGCTGAGGACTGGGCCGTCTCTGTCCCTGGCTTTGTCCCCTGGTCCCTGCCAAGACAGATGCTCACAGCCCCCTGGACCCCCCTCTCCTGCCCCCTGCTGCCCTCCCCTGGCCCCGCCCCGCAGCCTGTTCCCTGTTCCTGGTTGGAGCGTCTGCTGCGGTGACGGCCCCGGCCTGCTCTCAGGGCTGGCGACCCTGCAGCCCACCCGTGCTGCCCCCAGGCACTGCCCTGGTCCTGGCAGACAGGAGGGGCTGGGGCTCGGGTTTCCATCTGTCCCTTCCCGTGTCCCCGGGCTCCGGGACCCACCTGGAGTCCTGATGACCCTCATGAGACTTGTGCACTCCAGTGACCTCCCACCCTGTGCAGGTGGCTTCAGCCTGGGCCGCCCAGGCCTGCCCAGCCCTGCTCAGCTCTGAGGGACAGATCTGTAGGCTCCCCACCTGGGCCCATGGCCTCTGCGTGTCTGTGGCTGTAGGAACACCTGCTGCTCAAGGGGAGGCCCCAGGTGGGAGCTGCACCTGCAGCCTGCAGCCCGCAGCCCGTGCCCCGTCCGTCTGCAGTCAGCAAACCTCCGCCCGCCTGCTCACCAATGCAGCTCTGTTCATGGGCACGAGGTGCACCTGGGAGCCCGGGAGGGGGCTGGGCAGGTGCCTGATGAGGAGCCTGGGGCTCCTGGTGCCTGTGGCTGGTGCAGAAGGCGGGCTCGGCCAGTGGGGAGCGGCAGGCGGCAGGGTGGTGCCTTTTCTTGAAGTTTTCTCACACTGTCATTAATTTCCTTGTCACCAGTAAAAAGGGAGGCACAAGCTCTGTTAAAGGTGATGGGGGTGTCACTCACTCCTGTCCTGTTGTCATCGCGAGCTTTGCAGATGGGCTTGGACGTCTCGCGGGATGGCAGGCCCTGCGCTTGTCATGGTGGCAGCTGAGCTCCTCCGCTCCCGGAGGCTGTGGATGGGACCAGACGGCGCTCACTGCAGGAATGTGACATGGTCCTGCTGGGGAGCGGGTCCTTGGTGAGGGGCAGGTCCTGCAGAGGATCTTGCCCTGAGGCACCTGGAACGTGGAATCCAGCAAGACCAGAGCGCCTGACAACCAAGGGTGAGATGAGAAGCCTGGCTGGCGGCAGCCCTTGGGTTCCCCAAGGAGGGAGGCTTGTGCCAGAGCCGAGCAACAGCACTGGGGCAGCTCTTCAAGGCACCCAATTATTTCTTGCAGAGAATCCCTCAGACTGAGGTCCACTCTGCAAGCCCACGGTGTTCCTTACCTGTGGGTGTGGAGGCGTCTGACCTCATCTTAGGGCCAACTGCCTATGTATGGGTGTGGGGGGTTCTGGAAGCCCCCCAGAACCCAGAAATCCAGCCTCCTACCAGGCCACAGGTGAGACGGTCTGCAGTGAGTGGCCCAGTGGTTTGTCTCTGGTCCTGTGACTTTCTAATTAGTGTGGGTGGGGCTCCCTCCTCACCTCTGAGTCCTATTTACAAACCTGACCAGGCCTCACTGTCCTCCAGCTGCACGATGACAATAATGTGAGCCAGGGACGGTCAGGTGAGGATATGTTCTGTGAGCACGTGGGAGGGTGGACAGAGGAGGGAGAATCATTCCTTACCTCCCCTCCTCCATGTCCCAGTCTACAGATGGGAAACTGAGGCTTAGCTCCAGGTCTCAGAGTCGGTGAGCGGTGGGACTGGGGTTTGAACCCGGGACTGGCCTTGGAGCCCAGACTATTGTCCACGCGGCCCCACACATCCTGCTGGTTCTGTCCTGGCTCATGGACCCCATCCCTGGGTTGGGCAACATCCGCCCGTCCTCTGGGACACTCGGCTTTGAGGTTCAGGGTGCAGGCAGCCTGGCCATGGCCGCCCTTTCGGAACGGGGGGAGAGCCCTGATTTTCTGGAACACCCTGTCGGGACAGCTCACGATGTCCGCGAGCCTGAGCGGTCATCTCCCTGTCCTTCTGAAAGGAGCAATTTTGTCATGACTGTTAGCACTCCCCAGGTCAGTGTTGTCAGTCAGCAGGTCCCGTCTGACAGTGGGTTGCTTTAACGGCCCGCCCTGGCCTCCAAGGACATCTGCTGAACAGGCGTCCGGCCGCTCCTGTCGGTCGCAGTGTCTGGGCACCGGGTGGCTCTGTGGAGGTCATTCATTTGGTCCTCTGTGTGGTTCTGCCAATACCATCAGGGGACAGGTGTGTGAAGTCCACTGGTCAGCGACAGGACTGAGATGGAGCCCAGACGGACCAGGGACAGTGACTCAGCCGCCACACCTCGTGGCTCTGAGATGAGCCCTGGCGGCCCCTCCAGGGCCCCACCGTGGGGCAGGGGTAGGGCTTTTCCTGTGGGTCCTCCTGCCGCCATTGGCGGGGGAGGTGGACTGTGACCCAGGTCCCACCCTTGCCAGGATCTACCCCTCCTCCAGGACGCAGGACAAGTGTCCCCTCCTGATTCAGAGTCTCCTTGCTGGTCAGGGACAGAAGGATCCAGGGGTGGGGATGGCGTGGCCTGTGACCACTGGGCAGCCCGCCTAATGGGCACACGTGAGGTGGGTGTGCAGGACTCGGGCTGCCACAAAGCCCTTGACCTTGAAAGAGCAAAGCTGTCCATGCCCAAGACTCAGCCCTGCTGGCCCTGCTCCATGTGGCCACTGCCCATCAGCCAGCAGGGTGCTGAGCCCCTCAGACAGACTGAGGTGGGAGGTGGCAGTGTCACTTGACAGGGGACTGTGTGAGGGGGCAGGGCTGCTCAGCTGGCCAGGGCAGTGCAACCCGCCCCTCGGCTGGCTTCCCCTCCAGAGGACCTGGGCATCTCACGTCCTGCCCCCTTAATCTGGGCAGTGGTGGGCCACAGGCTGTGGTGGACAAGACCTGGAACAGGGGCTTCCTTGTCACTTCCTGAGTCAGCCCGGGGGGCGTCCCAAGGAGGGGATGGCTGAGAGTGCTGGGGACAAGCGTGGGCAGCGCAGCGGGAGGGGTGGTCCCCGGGGAGCAGCCTGGGCAGTTTGCACCCTGCCTCCTGCTGGGGGGGGTCAAACCTAATGGCCCTCCCCCTCCCTGTTGCTGTGACTGTGGGGCACCTGGAGACAGGCTGGGGTGACACCGTGGGGCCTGAAGGGTGGGTACCATGGGCCAGGCTTGTTCCTGGGCAGGAGCTGGAGCTGCAGGACCCTGCTGGGTTGGGCCTGGGCTGCCGGGCCCAGGCCTGGTGCTCTGCCCTCCTGGGGCGACCTCAGAGCCTCAGCCCTGCTGTCTCCACTGTCCCCATCTGTATGGGAAGGACGATCCTGCCCTGATGCCCCGGGTGGCTGGGGGTCAGCTAGACTGAAGGACACGGTGGGGACGGGCCAGGCGTGTGGCCACTGTGGGCTGCAGGCTCCCAGGCTCGGCACTGAGTTCCGGTTCCTGCTGTCTCCGGCTGTTGAAAGATCAAGTACTGCAGAAGCAGCCGCCTGTGCTGGGCCCTTAGTTCAGGGAGTTTAAGCCTTCTGGTTGGTGACCTGCAGTGAGAAATGGGTTTTGTCCGATGGATGCTCATGTTTCTATGTCTGAGGTAAAACACGAGCCCGACTTGTTTCTCTGTCTGGTGCCCCACCCTCCGCCCGGCCCATCACGCTCCCCTTACTGTCCACCTAGACGGCGCCTGGGGATTAGCAGAGCCACCTCCCCACACCATGGACGTGGCGCTGCACAGGGGACGGGCTCCGGAGGCCCTCCTGGCTGGGTTCCACGGAACCCCCTTCCTTTTCTCACATTTCCTGAGAGCTGTCTGGTTTTTGGATGCCGACATCTCAGTAAATAGCGTCCCTTCTTTGGCAGAAGTGGCAAGGGCTCAGCGGGTTCTCTGACAGGCACCGGAGCTCAGGGCTGATTGGCTTGGCACCCAGGAAGGGTGCTGCTGCAGCCCCGCTCCCCACGCCCCGGGCAGTTGAATGTCAGATTTGCCTGTAGCTCTGAGTGAGGCCAACCAGTGAGTACGAGTGACAGTGTGGGAAGGAAGGGCCAACCTCCCCCGACAGGTGGTGTGGATGCAGAGACGGCTCCTCGTCCTCCCTGGGTGCAGCTCTGGAGCTCCCCGCAGGCCCACAGCTGGGGTTCGCTGGGTCTTCTCTGCGCAGGGGTCACAGGTGCCTCCCCTCCCCCTGCCTGCCTCCTTCATCCCCTCACAGGCTCTGGGCCCTGCACCCCGTCTGCTGTGAGGACACACTCTTGCACACATGCACACACACACACTCCATGTCCAGCACACAGATCTTATGAAGGGTTTAGGAAATCTTTTTCCTGTGGTTCTGAGGATGGAGCCCGGGGTCTCACGCTCGCCAGGAAAGCTCTGCTGCTGAGCTGCACCCCAGCCCCAAGGCAGAATTTAAGCACAGCCAAACCCACAAGCCTGAATACGCAGCTCCCGATTTTAAAATGTGCGTCTACATCTGTGATCCCCACTTGCTGCAGGATGAAGACTCCACCCACAGCCGGAATCCCCGGTGGCCTTTCTAGTCAGGAAGGGCCCCTGTCAGCGGCTCCTGCAGTAATCATGACTAGTGGATTTTGACATTGAACTTCATACGTGTTCAGTCGCAGGTAGGCACTCTCGCCCAGCAGTACTGTCCCGCTCCCTCCACGCCATGGGGTTGATCAGCCGTTTGCTTTTATTGCTATGTAAAGTGTTTCTTGCACAGAGCTTGGAGTCGGGCCTCTTGGTTGGCTTATTTTAATTTTCTCAGTACTGGGGATTGAACCCAGGGACTTGTA